>NC_050485.2:31857201-32017201 GCF_012460135.2 Molothrus ater | reverse complement strand
TTTATCCTTCTTTCTTTCTTGGTTTCTGTGTCAACGACCTTGGTAGGGAATTCTTTCAGGGGTAAACATGGATCCTCTTGTCAAACATGGATCCTCTCATCAAACTTCTCTCTGGCTCACAGAAGTCACTGTAAAACCTCTTCCACCCATGACCTCTGTCCTGAAGTCAGACTCCTGTGCAAGGTGTTCCCACAAGAGAGGACAGGAGAGGGATTTTCTGAGCATCCTGTCTGGAAGGCCCCGACTCAGACACACCCTAAAACAGCTCAAACTCCTGCTTCACTTCCAAGACCTTGCCCTCAACGTCAACATTTGCATTTGAGTCCTCCTAAGTGACTCTGTGGGTGAATAAAGGCCTCTCCTTCATTCAGGGAGACACAGACTGGTGTCTTCCCAGCCGTGGGATCTTTTCACATGGGTGGGAGTGAACATATCACCACCACCACCATTTTGGAGCCAGGATGGTAAAATCTTTGGGGTTTGACATCATCTCCTACCTCTCCCCTTTGAATCTGGAGCCTCCCTTGACCATTTCGAGCCTGTCCTGATGCACTGAGAAGTTGAACCCCTGAAATTTGAACCCCAGAGTTCCCTGAAAAGCAAAGTCCATCCATGTGATGGATTAAATTTTTTCCTTGTAAATGAAGATATAGTCCCTTGGACAGATAATTTTCTGACAAAATGAATTGAACCATCTTTCTGTTATATTTAGCCTCTAATCCCCTATGAATGCATTTTTGACCAATCTTTTCGTTTTGTCATGGTCTACAGATTGTGCCCAGAATTTAGCAATGCTACAGTAATTGAAAACTGAATAAAATTTCCCATCTGGATTTATTTGAGTCCTGTCCTGCAATACCTTTCTATTATTCTATTCATTGAACTTCTGCAAGGTAGCAAAATAACAATAAATATGTAATTGTTGCATTTAATTGAACATATAACAAAAAGTTGCTGTTTCTCAAGGCATTTTATCCCCTTTGCTTCCAGCACATTTAATTATGTATGAACTCTTCAAAAAAACCCTCTCAAATAATGTGAGTCATCTTCTAGGAGAGAAGATTTAAAGATGATAAATGTTATTTAGAATCACTATGATATGATTCATATTGTGATGTGATTGGGAACAATATTAAAACCCACCAAGGCTATTATACCTAAATTTTTGTTTCAATTCATGCAATATTGCTGCTGCTTAATATGATTTCTATTTACTTCTTTCCATTGTTAGTGTTTTATTGAGGTTGTGTCGGCTTTATCAGGCTAATCTCTGCTGCAAATGGAGGTCAGCAGAGCCAAAGCACTGGCAAAAAACCTGTCTCCATTATATTCTACTTGGTATGAATTTTCTCAAAAACCCTCCCTCTAATATAAACTCTTTCTTCACCATTCTTCGATTATAATATTTCTACCTGCACAAGCCCTGACAGCTTGATATTTAAAAGCTGTATAAACTCTCATAATCTAATTTTATATCCTTTTTTTATAAAGAGAGACCGTGCCTCATTTAAAGTAACAGTGAACGTATTCATCAAAAGGTTTAAAAAAGAGCAATCTTGGCCATCAATAAAAGCTGGGATTTCAGGTGTTTTAAATTATAACTTAAAAACATGCAGGGCTACTCTTAATGACAGTGACAATGAGACATTAATTTGTGTTCCCCTGGTGTCAAGGGTGAGGCAAGTAATCCTGTCATGCCCTTGCTAGAATACAATTTGGCAAAACAGGATATTGTAGAAGCTTTATAAATCTTATATCTCTATTTCTCCTTGTACTGGTCTGGGGAATAATGAAAAAGAGTGACACATAAATTTACCTACCAAATGTGGTGTGCTCTCTCTGCTGAATATCCACACATAACTCCCATTAACATTAGTATAAAATATACATGCACAGCAGGAGGAAGCACAGACTACCAGATATCCAGAGGTTTGGAATAGGAGCTGAACTCTGCTGCCTTTAGGAGCTGCCAATCCAGCCCAGATCACAAGGATTCATTTTTTCCCCCCCAGTTTGAGTTAAGCATTCAATCCAAAACATTTGCATAAAAAATAAGTGCAACCAAACTGAAAATAAACTGGACTTCAGAGACAGTCTGAAATATCTTTTTCTTTAAGATGCTAAGTTTACTTAGCTCCAGTTGCAGTTTAAAAGCAAAGAAACCCAATAAAAAAGACAATAAAAAGACCCAAAGAACCCACCAAAACCCGCAAAGATATTTTTTGCTGTAAGTTTCTAAATATGTTATTGGAGAAGTGATTGAAATCTGACAAAAACCACAACGTTTTATAATAATGTCCTGCAGCAAAAGTATAGCACCAATAACTAAACAATACTTTATCACCTTTGCCACTCTCAACAGCTGCCATTAATACCAAGATCATAGTGTTAGGCCTTCTATTCCCCAGCTGACCATGTTAGTGACAGCCAGGGCTTAGGCAATGACATTGAAAAATATTTGCAGTGACACAGCCACAAATCACCGCGGGACGAGTTTAAAACTCAATATTCACTAAACTTGCATCTGTTCTTTTCTTGTTAGAGCATCCACGGCACATTTGTTACAGGCTGGATTCCTCAAAGAATCCAAACATTGATGGAAAGTGATAAAAATTATTGGTGGAGAAAACTCGATGGGCAGAGGGGCTTTTGTCAAGTTGTTTATTCAAATGAGGTGTTTATTTATATGTCTGAGATGGAATCACCTGGAACACCTGAGGAAGAGATCTCCTGAGATCAGTGGGTTTTTACATTAAATGCACCCAGTCAAGGAGCGCCACCACCTTGAAGTCAAATTTTCTGAACAGTCTCATTGTACACATATTGATCTTTATTTTCATCTCTCCCAGGGAACCTAAGGAGACATTTGGCTGCTTAATGATTGCCACAGGACATTGTCTGTTCCATGTGGTTCAGATCCTCTCCAAATGAGCTCTTTCCTGGGTGTGGGGACTGGCAGATGGCCCAGATGCACATCCATTCCCATATTTCAGCTCCAAACATCCTGCTTCTTCCTGAAAGCATGCAGGACACATTTTCCCTGATTTTTTATTTTCACAAACCTGGTGCCACTAAATCCCTTAAGCAGGACACAGAAGCTCCTGAGGACAGCAGTGGACATCTGCACAAGTTTAAACTGGCAGATCTGTTTATATCAAACACAAGCTGGTGGCCTGCAGTTGGTGGTGACCTCCCTGCAGAAGGTTGTGAAGAAGGAGAGGACCAGCAGGGGCAGGGAGGCAAACAACACCAAGAAAAAACACTAAGAAATGATGCCTTTGGTGTGCCTTGTGATATTCCTAAGGCAGTGGGTACAAACAGGGAAATAGGAGAGCTCTGGGCAGCAGAAACTGTCCCCAGCCTCCACACTCTGCCTCGAGGAGCATCTGCTTCTGCTGCCATCTGAATTCCAAGCAAAATGAGGAGACTGGTAGAAGTCTTAGAAGTTATCAAGTGGAAAAAGTTGTTTTTAAACTCTGCTGTTGATAAACTCTGTATTAAAATCCCATAAATAGTTTTCTTCCGACCCACACCCTACAAGAGTAGATGACTTTCCTCACTGGGAATATGTTCAGAAATGGCAAATTTTTGGATGCATTGAAGAGACTGCTGAAGGAGGAGAATGATTAATTCTTAATAGCAAGTTTTGCAGCATATTGAATGAAACATTCTTATATTATGTATTGATATATAACACACTGGTCCTCTGCCATCCTGACTAGAAGTTCATTTCCAGCAAGGAATAGTTTATAGATAATGCAGTAGGTGAGGGGAGAGAGCCATAAAACTCTGGCTTTTTCAGTTGTCCCAAAATCTTTTGGAACTTCATTTTGGTTTGAGTGATGACTGTCCTGGATGTTGATATTAAGCAGAAGCAGCAATAAAGGTGTGCAATGCCAATTCTGTCCCCTGCTTCCCTGAGGCAGCAGGCACAGCACAAGAGAGCTAAATTTAGAGGAACCACAGGAAGTTAGACACTTGTCTGAGGATTAATCAAGCTTTTTGTCCAGAACTTTCTTGCTGTTTAATGTGCCTTATTTTTTTTTTCAATTTCTGGTGTGTTGCAGGTGTGTTAGTGGATTTTGCATTTGTCAATCCTCATAACTGCAGTCATATAATACTAATTATATGTCACATACAGACAAATTATAATAATGTTATATAAAATACAATACATTTAACGTTTTATAATATTCATTATTAAAGTTCAATAATCCAAATGTTGCTGTTTCCTTACTTTATACCTGAACCTGTAAAGCCACTTCAAAAACACACTTTCACAAAGAAAGGTTTTTGTTCATTTTTTGTGCCAAAAGAACCCCCAGTAAGTTCTACAACCCCCAGTAAGATGCAGCAGTTTGCCAGGCATGTATATATGGACGTATGAAGTTAATTCTGTGCTTCTCAATCCCTTCACTAAGATCAAGTGCAGTGTCATTACCCAACTGGAAACTACATCTTGCCTTGCCTGCAGGGTGGTCCAGACATCTAATTGGCATTTCCACCAATTTTATAAATGCCTCCAGCCCTTCCAAGACTTTGTGAAATTTCTACAGGAACTACTTGAAAAGTTCAGCCTTCTGTTAGCTTTGCAAAGAAACAGCCCAAATATTTTCAGTTGCCTATTTTGAGGAACAAATCTTCAGGTTTTCTCAGCTAAGTAATATAAAGCATTTGTTCCTTTGGCTTTCATCTAAAATCAAGACAAAATACACATTTTGAGAGATGATATGAAATGAAATTGAAATGAGTGAGTACTTTTGGGAAAGAGGATCTTTAGTGCTTGAAATGCTTTGTTACAACTGAATAAACTAAATATGCTTAATATGAAAGGTAATGATGCGACTGATTGAATAGTTTGACATTACTGCACATGAAATATCATTAACAGGTTCACGGTGGTTTTATATCAGTACCAAATCTCAGAATAAAATAAATGGAAATACAAAACTACAATGATTTGTCACTGGAGCCTTTCAGTGTCATTTAAGAAAATGTTTTCAGTGAAAGACTACTCAGCATGAGCTGGTGCAGCACAAGGAATCTCAGCCTTGTGTAAATTTGAGATTAAGCCAGATTCAACAATTTAGGATGTCTGCATCTCCTTTAGCTGTGGGAGGGCATGTCCTTATCAGCTCAGGTACCTTTGGCTTCAGTGGGCATCACCAGTTCATACCTGCAGTGACCACTGCTGCCACATTTCAGGATGTGAGTTCTTAACACAACCCCAGCAAGAGATGGCTGTGAGCCCTCTGAGACTCCTTTTTGTACAGGCTCAGCCCTCCCTCAGCTGCTCCTGGTGCTCCAGACCCTTCCCCAGCCCTGCTGCCCTCCTTTGGATCTCGTGGCCAAGCAGTCCATGGATGGTCACCATGAGGGTGATGAAGACCCTTTGGAATTGGGATAGGTTGGTTCTGTTTTCACCTCACAGAGGTGACAGAGGCAGAACTTCTGTTTTCATCAGGGCATGCTCAAACCATGTCCACCAGCACATTGCCTGCATGGCACCACACAGTACTGACAGTCAGCAAGCTGTCAGTCCATTTAATTCCACTCCTCTTAGGAAATCTCCTTCTGACAGCTCTGTGTCAGGCTGTGAGCACTGACATGCCCTAGATCTAACTTCCAGGTCCTGTTACACCTCATCTTTCACAGGGATTTGGTCTCAAAGAGGAACCAAACACAGGAACATGCTGTAAAATATTACTAATCATCCAAGTCCATCACCTCCATCTTCTGCTCAAAATTGGTGGCCAGGTGCAGATGCTGCCTTCACTGACTGTCACAGTTTTCTTGCCATCTTCAGACTTAGGCTATTAGTAAATGACTACTGAAACACAAGGTTTTTCTGATTGAGGAAACTGCTGATAAAATCTGAGGCTGGTAAGAAGACAGAGAATATGTAGATAACACTCCCAGCTTCTTGTATTTTAATTTAGGAAGTTAATTTGATTGGATCTCATTATAACTGAAGAATATTTTCATTTACGCACACGGTTTTGAAGTGGTCACCATTTGGAGAATTAGAGGCTTTCATCTGCTGTTTTTAGATATCAAAATCAAAAATAAAAAGGAAAACACAATAACACATAGATAAATTTAAGTAAATGTACTATTTAGCAATGTAAGCCTGGTCTTGCAAGCACTGGGGAAGAGTATACCCTAGTTATATTATTTTTATAAAATTGCAATATATAGCACTTACTGCCCTCTCTATTTGTATTTTTTATGTTTGCAAGGATGAAAAAGAACAAGAATTACGACCAACATCTTAAAATACCAGTAGTCTACACGTTCTTGAATTTTTTTGAGAGTATCCATGTGGAAGGGTAGATTATTTTCACATTTCAAAGTAACATCACAAATTTACATGAAAATGAAAAGGGGAAGTGAAAAAGCTATGAACATTCATTATAGTGTATTTAATACAGATACACATTGTCAAGTGTATTTGACAGCCAAGGCTTCTCTTTGGTAGGAAGTTGAATAACATTGAACATTATGTTATTGCTGAGCCATAATATGTGTATGAAAACATCAGGATTTGAAGGGACAAAAACATCAAGTTTTTTAATTTCAACCTCTCTCCCCAGCTGGCAGATTAAAAAAAAAAATTCATTTTTATGGTTTGCAAATCAAAGGTTTTGGTATCAAAATGGCATATTTCTTAATTGAACTTGTAGTGTGACAGAGGTGTAAAATAAAAAACTAAATTGATTTTATGGCCCTTATTTGGTTTTTATTGTTTGTGTTACTGAAAACCTGAGGACCAAAGACTTTGTATTTTCCTCTTCCAAAGCAAAATGTCTGTTTTTCCCAGCCATTTTCATGCATATGTTATTTTGAGGCAATTTAAAGGTGTTTCATTTTGCTAAATCATGAGAAGTTGCAGGTTTTGTTTAATTAAAACTCAGAAGCCCTAATGTCATTCCACTGGGGAAAAAAACGTAACAAGTTGTCACACGTGCATGGGATTAATGTGAAAAAGTGGTTGACTCTGTGTGTATTTTTTTTACTATTGTTACTGCTTTTTTCCAGTTTCTTTGGTAATTCTTAAAACTTTATAAGCTGCATTTATGTTAAGCTGTTCCTGATACGCTCCAATAAGTGTGCTTTAGACACATTGTTAACATAAGGCCAAATCTGTAATACAGCATGGACAATTAAGTGCACAATTTTTGTATAAATGCAAAATCCCTCACTGTGAATTATTTAATTAATGCTCTACAGTTCATTTAATAGCACTCTTTCAAAGGCCATTTCACTCACAGAAAACTAATTTCATTCTTGGGGTTGATTTAATTAGATTGTATGATATATGGTATTGCTAATTCAGTGGCTCTCTTTGCAGAGTCTAGCCCGTTGCTCCTATTGTCGGCAATCTGTCAGCCCCATTTTTAACAGTATTGAAAAATTCAAGCTTTATTATTGCTCGCTCACTCTTTCTCTCCCATCAGGAGGAAAGTAATGAGCTTTTCTTCTTATGAGAGCAAGCAGAGAGTGTGGTGCCCTTAGCGCTTCAGGCAGCGAGCAGTATTAACAGCCTGATTCATGAGTTAAGTTTCTAACTGCCCGTGGCTATTAGCACTCAGTCCTTTGGCTGTCATTTAGTTAAAAAGACTCTTCGGTTAATTCACTCTTTTAATGAGACTGTGCTATTCAACTAATGTATTTTACTGTATGAAAGGTCACACCAGGAAGCAAAACAGATTGGAGGGAATGTAGCGGGAAGCCTGGCTGTCAAGGAACAGTTCAAGCCTCGCAGGCATTTCGCCGCCGCGGCGCCCGTAATAGGCCACGGAACTGATGGGCCAGCGCTCACCTCAACAGTTGAGCACCATAAATCATGGCTAAATAGAAAGCAGATTAATCAGAGCCACAGACAAAAAGAGCACGTGTTTCATTACCCATATAATCACTAACATGATTGCCAGACAAGCCAGGGGAACCGCGCGCGGGGCTGACAAAACGCGGCGCGGTGCAGGGCGAGGCGCTGGGCTCTGCAGAGCTGTGGCCACTAAATCTTCTCATTAAGGAGCTGCTCCCCAAGACCTTCTTGTCCAGGGGCTGCTTGCAGGGAGGGTGGCGTGGGGGGAGTGGGAGAAAGGCAGGAATATAAAGGGTTGCGTTTGAGTGAGCAGGGTCAGAGGAGGTGGCGCAGGATTTCCCTCCCATGGCTCAGTTTCCACCTCATTCCCTGTGTCAGCAGGGCTGGGAGAAGCACGTGGGAGATGGGATGACCCTCTCCTCTTCCTCCCATCTTTACATAAACCCCCAGCAAGCCAAACCCAGTCTGCTCCCCACATTTTCTGCTCCCCACCCCTTTAGCTGTGTGGCACACGCCAAGCCTCAACGGATGAAGGAACATCTCATTTTAATTTATTCTGAGTTTCTCCAATGTCATTTCCTTGCTGAGCTCCCCCTGCTCGCTCGCACCCTCTACGTCATCGGGAATTGTGTGCAAGCCACGTGTCCACACCCCACAGCTTCTCCCAGCTGGGCTCCAGCAGGAAGGCATGGTTGGAAATCTGGTTTGCTTCAGCATCTCTGCTTGGGACGTCCAATTGAAAATGTTTTTCTGAATATTGCTCGTTAATTTACGGGAGGAGAAAATGAGAAGAAACCTCTGTTTTTAATGGCTTTGCATCTGTCAGCCAAGGCTTTAAGCGTCTGAATTATTGGGAGGGTATGTGTGTGTTTTGCTCATTTTTAATTAGTGTCCTTGGGGGGAAAACTCCAGCACTTTAGGGGCAAAAGTATATTATTTTTTTAGAAATTGTAATTCCCTCAAACTACAGTAAACAAATCATTCTGATTTAAATTTCCCAGGCAACTTCCAAACAGGGAAACCGTATGTTTAATTACTAAACATCTGTTGCAAAGAATACCCCTCGCTTTTGCAGCACTAATATCACTGTATGAATTTTAAAATCTGTCAGCAAGGGATCACGAAAGCTTTGGGAGCAAAGAGCTGCTCACTTTAACCCCTGAACCAGATAATCTAACAGTAATCCATTCAAAACTAATCAAACATTTACAGAAACGCACCAGCACTGAGGAAAACAATTCATCATCTTCATATGCTCATTACACTTCCAACATCTCAATCTACCTATGTAAATGAGACCAGGGATCTGACATCAGGTCCATGTACAGAAATTATAAACAAATATTCATCCATTATGCTGCTGAAATTTAACAGCTGGAGCACTAACAGTAGCTGAACTCCAAGCCCTGAGTATCAATTATTTATGAACCTAAAACTGACAAGACTGTCTAGGTGAATTAGCTGCATATGTCAAGCTTTGTTATAAATCCCAGCCTACTGTAAAACTCATTTTCATAGAATGTATGTACAAGGCTGACAATATATCAACAGTACGGCATTAATAATTTAGAAGAATGGTACCATAAGGGAGCACCTAGAAACTCTGCTCTGCAATATAGTTGATATTACAAATAAAAAAGTCAAATAAAATGAATTTCCCATAAACAGAGAATCAAATAAAGCATTTTTCTATGATTTTATATTCAATTTTCAAAAAACTTACCAGTTGATACTTGCATTTTTAGGAACCATAAGCATCACCTGAAGTTATTCAATATTTTTTTTTGCCGTTGCTAAAAATGCCATTGAATTTCTAGGCCTGTTGATGTAGGTTGCATTGCATTTATTTTACTCTTACAGAGTGAGAACTAAAAGTGAGGTGAGGGCAAGAAGGAAGGAAAGCGCTGCTTGCAACAAAGCACATTGTGTCCCATGTCCCATTATCCCAATTTTCTACAAGCCCCATCCAACCTGGCTTTGGACAATTCCAAGGATCCAGGGGCAGCCACAGCTCCTCTGGGCACCCTGTGCCATCCTCAGAGGGAAGAATTTCTAATATCAAAAAATCTTCCCTCTGTCAGTTTACAGCCATTCCCATTTTTCCTGTCATGGCATAGGGAAAAGTGAGGGACAAGGTCTAAACCAGAACGTTGACAGTGAGATCTGGAAAAAGGAGATATCAAAGCTTTGCCTAGTGTCTCTGAAATTCAAGACAGGTCTGGATTTTTGTCTCCCATCTCCACTGAAGAACAACCACCCACTGCTTTGATGGAGCAATGGACACAATCACCCAAAATCTGAATTTTGTTCAGAAGCTGCTGAATTGTTCCTCTGTATAATCCAACCTGTGTCCATGAGGACCAGGCTGGTTGCAGCAGCTTTTTTCTATTCAGAGAGGATGTCTACAAAAAAATGAATACATGCACATACGAGAATCTGTGCCTATCAAACAAACAAGATTTTATCTTATTTACAGAAGTAGCCCAGTTCTTGATCAACTGTGAACATCAGATGTCCTTGTCTCCACAACAGAACTTTCAGATTATTGATAAAAATGGAAGGAGCAGGGGAAAAAAAGGTGGGGAAGGGAGAGAGAATCAGTCCTGGTCTTGAGTGTAAATAGACACCAAAACTGATGGATGGTTAAAGAGAATATCTAATACTAAACTTATGACCCACAAAAATTGCTCCCACACTTCATCTCAACATGAGTGTTGAATTCCTTTACCTGGGATTCACATTGAAAACGTACAAAGAATCCATGAAGACATCTTCTAAGGCAGAAAATGTATTCCTAGACTCTCAAAACTAAAGAGCACTGTGTTTCCATGAGTATTTTATCAGTACAAAGGGTAAAAGCACATGTGCATTTTGAAAGAAACAGTAATGGTTCACAAGAGCTTGACAAGGAAGTCAACAGAGCATTTTTGAATCAGGAGAAAGAATTCAGAGGAGGAAACGTCCTTGGTGATGCACACCTATACAGCAAAGCAGAAAAAGTAGATTAACTGATGAGTGAGGTGTGGAAAATGCTACAACGGCATCTCCTCATCTGCAGGATGCTGCCACTTCTGACACAGGAAACACTCCAAAGTGACTGGGAAAATTTTAAAAATATACAGTATTAGATAAAGGAAAAAACAGAGATAAACATGCCTGGCTAGTGCCTGATGCCTGGAACATCAGGGATTTATGAAAGAAAAGTTCATTCAGGAAGCTGCTGGTGGAGGATCCAGCGCCTCCTTTTGTAGTGCAGAATGAGGGTTTGTACATTACAAATTACAGGAGTCTCTGTAATTCCTCAGACTGTTAGGGCTTTCCATTCCCCATTGCTTCAGTATTACCTGCATGGTTCCTTCCTTTAGCTTTCCTAAAGTAGACTTTAATGCCAACAGCAACAACAACAATAATGATAATTTCACCGAGTCTGAAATTTACTCTCAGAAAGGCAGAAAGATCATGACAAGGCCTTTGCATCACTCAGGTCATGTTAAAGTGCTTAAAATAGGATTTCACTTGGATTTAAATGACACAGAGAACTCCTGCTGGCTCTCTAGATATGAACTCCACCTTGAACACCCCTCGATATCAAGGAGCTGCCTCAGGCACATGAAAATGTGTTTTCTGTTCAAATCCCAAAGAATTTTCCACAGACTTCAAATGCAGAGTGAAGATTGTGCTGTCTGCTCAAAACAGTGAGCAAAGCACTATAGAATTTCCACAGAAGAATTGCCAGGCTTAATTTTTGGACCTAATTAAACTGACTTGGTGTCTGCTGACATCCCTCAGACTACGTGTGGCTGTCCTTGCAAACTGATACTTTTATTAATACTTCCAGGGCCTGGCTCACATGTGTGGCACCCGTGGAATCTTCCCCATTATCTCTGTAGTGAATATCCCAAATCCTGCCTGGATACCTTCCCTTTCCCAAGAGCCATTCCTTCCCGAGGCTGGCACTCCTGTTCTCACTGCTCCACAGCACACCATGGCAGGGTGGAGTTACCTGAGCTTCCCCAGCCCTTGGCAGAGCTCCCTGTGCTCCACACCTGCCTCAGGCACTGCTCAGGGGCACCGTGCCCAGCAGGATCCCTTTGGGATCTCCCTGCAGTCCAGGGGGCCTGGCCCTTCCCTCTCTACAGACGGATTCAGATTTCCTTTGCTAATTCCATCAGGGCTGTTCAGAGTCATGGTCGCATCTTGAAATTACCTAACAGCTACCTAACAACTAGAATAACTATTCTAGTTATTGATTATAAATGTCACAGCAAATATGTAAATCTGTTTACTTGGTTAAGAAAACATTTAGCAAAATCCATACCTGGGTCCTCAAAGTGCTCCTGTGTCCCAACATCATCCAAACCATCCCACACCAGTGAGCCAGAGGGATGAGCAACCACACCTGGCCAATCTTCAGAGCCTTGTGAAATGAAGTTATCATTTTCTATTGCACAACAATCTCTATTTACTGAAAGGAAAAGCGGTGCAGTCACTCCTATTTGAAGATTGTTTTTGTTGATTTAGGGTAGAAAGGTACATGAACAACCAGACTCCAAATACAACTCCTTTGGGCTTTTGCAAGTGTGGGTTAAGCTTAAAAGATACAGGTCAGCAACAAACAAAGAGTGATTTGAGTATTTGTGGGAGTTTGAGCTAACATTTCATGTGAGACCCATTTTATGAGGGCTACAAGGTGCATTTCCAAGGCATCAGTTCAAGAGCTGTATGTTTTCCTTTAATTTCTGAAAGGGTTTTCAACACAATAGTTCTATGATTTCTTGAAATTTTTTAGTTAGAACTGAGCCTAGAGCTGGGAGTCTCATAACTGTAACTCAGAAACTGGATTTGGAGCTGAAAAATAATTCAAGGCGAAAAAAGAATTTTTTTTGAATTGGCTATACTTGGTGATAACTCTTGACTTATTCTTCTGTGCTGCTGCAATAAGCTATATTCTGGGGACCTGCTTTTGTGACTAAAAAGATAAGTCTCTTGTTGGGCAGAAAATTGCCTCTCTGACATAAATCTTTGGAATAGGAGTTTACAGAAAAGTGGTAAATATATAAAACGAAAAAAAGATCAAATATCCCAAGCAAAACAAGCACAAGGGAAGATGAGGAAAGATTTGCATTGCATCAATCAGAAAGATTATATATTAATAACAGACCTTATTTTTGACTGCCATTTTGGGTTTAATCTGGACTTTGCAATGCCTTGCTCCCAAAATTTTTGCCAGCAGAAAGCCTCCACACTGTGAACAGAGCAAAGAATGAATTTTAAAAAAAACCTAAAATTCCAGAGTTTTTTCTCTTCCTCTTCTAATTCCTGTCTATATTTAAGGAATGCTACATAAATACCTGTGGATTTAAGTGATCTAATTATAAGACTCAAGATGCTCTAAATGTCAGGTGTGGACTGTGGTGCTATCTAACATCGTTTAATGAGCCAGGTAAGTTACAGCACCCACAAAGTATAAAAGAAACCACTGGCAGGAGGTTCTAGGCCTTGATTTGTGGCATTCCCTACCATAAGTAGCTGCCCACCAACAGCAGACACACCAGGATTCTCCTTTTCCCTCTCCTGAAGCACCAACAGCAGGTGCCTCAGTCAGGTCATTTCTCCCCAGGCTTTAACTGGTGTGACTGACAGCCCAAAAGAACTGGAATTTCTCACCTGTTCAAAACTTATTCACTGCAGTGAGTCTCATCCTACCTGGCTGCTGTGTTTAAAATGCCTCAGGGTGCATTTTGCTTCCAATAAAGCACATTAGACCTGCTTAGCTAAGAAATAGAGCTGCTAATCTTGGCAACACTGCTGATTGTGCACGGCCTGTGCACACTTCATACATGGTCAATTAAATTTACAAACCATTTCAAAATTACCCACAGCCAGCAACAAAAACGAGCCTGGCAACATCTGGATGGCTGAACTTGATGCCTGATAAATCCATCCTTTCTGCTTTCTTTGCAGCTCGTTCAGAGGGTGCAACGCATATTTCAGAAGAGAGAAGTTCACTTATCACATTTTATGTGCTTGAAAATTGGAAGGTCCTTGCAGTTGCAGTGGTGATGATTTTTTTTTTTTTTTTAATGATGTCATTGCAGATGATGCTTAAAATAAGCAAAGCTTCTGCATTACTCTCATTACTTGGGAATTAAAACAGAAATACCAGACTGGTTCAAGTAAACAAAACAAAACAAAAAATAAACAAAAACCTTCAAACAAACAAACAAAAAAAAGACAATAATTAGAACAACAAAAAAACCCCAAACCCCACAGAAAATGAAGACCATGTTTGTGCTTGGCTGCTAAATCAAGCCATGAATTTTAAAGCTATTTATGATCTACTGAATTCTGTGATTTTTTTCCTGTCTTGCCATTTAATAAAGAATGGACAGAGAAAAGAGAGAAGTTGAGAGTGTGCTGAGAGCTGCTTCTTCATTCTGGTGTAGGTTTCATATCTGACAAAAGCCATTGCTCTAAATGTGTACAAACACCTGTGCTGTGGTAACTTCTGGGTATCATCTGTTGGTTGATTTCACTCTTGGAAACTTTTTCTGCAAGTTATTTTAATTCAGTGAAATTTATCTCAGGAAGTAAGTGAGGAAGGAAATGGGCTGGTAAATATTTAAAAGGTTTTGGAGGATGGGCTTTGAAGAGAGAAGCTGTGGCTGCCCCTGGGTCCCTGGAAGCGTCCGAGGCCAGGCTGGACAGGGCTTGGAGCAGCCTGGGATACTGGAAGATCTCCATGCCCATGGCAGGGGTGGCACTGGGTGAGGTTTCAAGCCCAAATAATTCTGTGATTCTATCATTTTACTGCTACAGCACTTGCTTAACTCAGAACAGAACGAAAACCGGTGACAACCATTCCTCACCGTGACCAGGATGAGCAAACCCCTCCTCACATTCCCAGAGAACAGGGCAGAGTGTTTAATGGCAGAGGAACACACTGAGTCCCTGCAGTTGAATTTAATGGTGGCATTTCCAAATGGAAAGGCTGCAGGGTGAGGAATTAAGAAATATCCTTCTGGAAGAAGGCTTTGTGTGTTTGTCTGCCTAAACGTGTGTAACAGCAGTGTATTCTCTAATGTAATGCAAGTGAGCAGCAAGAAAAGCTTCTAATGGTGTGTAATGGCTATTAATGTGGGTAAAAGCAAGAAATGTGAATTATAAAGCAGATCCTGTCTGCACAAAGAAGAGATCCTCTGCTGGTATTTTTCCAGTTATTGAACCATCAGGTGTGACAGTATAACACAAAATATGGAAGTCCAACAAATGTCATACTAAGTACTTTTCAAAGATGTAATTGATCATCAAATTCCAATAACAGTTTAGGTACTTAGTTGATATTGAGATTAATATAGAGCTTGCTGCAGCCAGAACCTCTTCAGTTTCTGACCTTGGCTGGTAGTAAAATCCAATCGATATTTAGACCAAGCAAGACTTCCAGAGAGGATACATTGGAGACATTAGTTTCCTAAAAAAATACTGTCATCAGCTAGAAAATCTAATCCTCTGTGAGGAATATGGTGGAGACGAATTGAGCAGCGAGCCAAAAAAAAAAAGGTGAATATTCTGCTGAACACAAACAGGGTTTACTCCAGCTCTGGTTTCCCTCCTCAAGATTTTCTACTGCCCACTTCCTTCCCATGGAGAAAACAGCTCCTGTGTAAAGGTGAGGGTTTGCTTTGCAGACCTGGTTAGAGGACACTGAATCAGAAATTTGATGTAACATGTGTCCAGTCAAGGCTAATCAGTGCATCTCAAATTTCAGGTTGCTGGGTGTACCCTAGTACCAGGCAAACATTTCATGGGCCAGGAATTATTCCTTGGAATACTCGGGGAAAAAAAAGAGAGTCATAAATTTTCTACTATTTCTTACCCAAATTTCTCAATAACAAGCCTGCTGACAGTGTAAGATAAATGCAATTATGTAATACTTATTTTTTAATTGGAATAGTGTTTTTATCATAAGTCTTATGCCTTTTTTTCTTTCAATATATTTCAGCTATATCTACATAAAATTATAAAATATATTGCTTAAAATATATAATGTTTTGCTGGGTTTTAGTTAATTTTTCTTTCCATAGAGCTAATTATCCCAAGCACATGCTGGACTGGAGAAGATTAAATTTCCAAAAGGATTCAATCTAATCTGATCTGGTGCAGATTTTATGCCAATTGTTATGCCTGGCATGCAAAGCCATGTCTGCAAAATACCTGTGACATCCTTTTCAAGCACATTATGAAGGTGACATGGAAAAAAAAAATACTGTCCTAAATGGTTTCTTCAATAAGATTGTTTTCCACCAATAGGATAAAGAAAGCAATTTTTAAAAAATTACTTTTTATTACATATATGCATATATACATGTCTATTAGGGTTTTTTTGACTGTAGGGCTCCCATGAATATAATGATTTACGAGGTCTTGTGCAATGTCTTGACAGAAAAATCAATCCTTGAGAAGCCGTTTGGAATTTTGAAAGCCATTTATAAAATCATAATAATTTTATCAGACTTAGTCCTTTCCCCACCCTCACCTTGCCTGGACCACAGTTGCTAAAATCCCTTGCAAGATGTTTTGGGGTTTTTTTGTCTGTAATTCTCTGATACATCTGGGATTTGGTGCTGAATCCAAACCACTTACCCACTAAGTCAGGAGACATCACCTCCCCAACCAAAACAAAGCAGAACCTTTTGCAGGCAAGGAATCTTCAAATGAAGCTCTTCAGTTGTGAAATTGGATTTTTTTATGTTACATTCTCCCAAAAGTGACAGCACTGAGAAAATCCCAATTTCTCCTGAAGGCAGAGGAAGAAGGGTGAGCCATGGGCAGTTCAAGAGACACATAAAGAGTTATGAACAAAGAAAAACAGCATCTTTTGAGAGCAGCTCCCTCTGCTCTCCTGGCATTGCTTGGCTCAGGTTTGTAGGACAAACACAATGTTTTCATTTCCTCTCTTTTATGGATTGTCAGTGGGTGAGGTTTGTTTTCACATCCAGCTGCCTTCTGACACGAGGCAAGGAATTTAAGGAGCTGGTACCTCCCTGCTGGCCAAGGTGGCACCAAGACAAAGAGGGAAAACATGAAAGGAGCTCAGAGAAAACTGTAATTTTGTTTTTCTTTGGGCTCATGAATCTAAAAGTAACCGAATAAGGATTTTTTAACATATATAGATTTTTATAAATAACTACCTAATGCATCTGGCCAGAAAAATGGATGAAACGCCACCACTTGCACACCTTTCCTTAATGGAATGCAGGTTTCCTTGCACTGCTGGGCAGTGAAAGCTCTGACCCATATTCGACACACACTGGAGTAAAGATGAGTCAAAATAAGTGCAGCAAACACAGCTGCTAAATCACCACCTTTTCCCATCCCATTCCCTTCAGTGGAGAGCATCAATTATCTGTAAGTACAAGATTAGTTCAAGAAGAGCAGCAGAGGGATGGAGGCTGGGGCTGCTCTGGGCTTTGGAGGACACAGGGATTGTGCTCAGCACACATCTGCAAGGCTCCCCCTCTTAAATCAAACCCTGCTCCACTGCACCATCTTAATTGTTCCAGGTGTTGTAGTCAGTAAACATTTACTCAGGATTTTATGTGTGTACTATACTTGAAGATTTGTTTTCTGTTTGAAATACTTGAATTTCCTTCTGTCGTGGTAACTGGAAGAAAAATTAACTCTGATAAACCTACTTGGGATCACAGGTTTTTTGTTAACCTTTCCTGGTAGAATTATATTTTTTCATGTGATCTGATTTTGTGATATTCTCACACCAGCAAATGAAACCAAAAAGGAGCACAAAGAGTGAAGTGGAGCTGCACAGACACTGCAAGATTCTGGTTGAAAAAAAAAAAAAAGGGAGAAGTGTTGAATGGCAAATGATGAGAATATTATCACATTTAGAAATCTTTACATAGATCATTCCTTAAATTTAAGCTTTTTTACATTGCAATGTAAAATAAAATGAAGTCTAACAGCAAGGATAGTACCTGCAATTCCTCTGCAGAACATGCACAGAAACTTAATCTCTGTTCTGCCATAGAGCTTGCATTCAACCAGAATTTTTAGTTTTATTCTCATTGATTGTATAGAAATAGAACAGCAATAGCCAATACACTCAGATGGTCAACTATGTCCAAAATATCTGCTGTGGTTTGTCTGAAATGTTCTTTGTTTTTAATCAGTTCATCTCTCCCCTCCAAAAGAGCCAGGAAAGGGGGAAAACATTATCAGCTCATTCCCTTTTTTCCACATTTAAAATTCAAAGATACAAATAAAAGGTAATTTAATCCTATCCAGAACTGGGCTGAATCTGGGAATTTATTTTGCAGACACATACTTGTGTGCAGTTCAACCCTTCCCCAGCATTGCCAGGTCCCTCCTGAACCATGTCCTCTGTGCCACATCCACTTGGTGTTTGAGCACTTCCAGGGATGGTGGCTCCACCCCTTCCCTGGGCAGCCTGATAACCCTTCCAGTGCAAAAATGTCCCTCATTCAATCCATACCTCCTGGGATGGATTTCCCCTTGTCCTGTCCCTGCTCCCTGGGAGCAGAGCCCAATCTGGCTGCACCTTCCTGTCAGAGGGATGGCAAGAAGGTCCCCACCCTTTGTCACACGCTTTGTCTGGCAGCCCCAAGCCACACACACAGCTGAGCAGCAGGGATGTGAGGAGGAAGGACAAACCCCCCTGGAGCTTTGGGGTAAAACCCTGGCAGAACTGTTCCCTGCTGTCCATGCAGCATCACTGATTCAGCTTCCTGCCCTTTTCTGCCCCAGAGGGGCAAGGCAGCTTCTGAGCCCTTCACAGCCCTCCAGGCATGGATGTTTGGGGTTCCTCAGCTCCATCCCTCTCCAGCTGGCACGTCCCACTGCCCCAAGGCTGCCTGAGCCAGCTCCCAGCCCCTGCAGTGTGGTTTTGCATCATTTGTCACCATTTGTCACACACTTTGTCTGGCAGCCCCAAGCCACACAGAGCTGAGCAGCAGGGATGTGAGGAGGAAGGACAAACCCCACTGGAGCTTTGGGGTAAAACCCTGGCAGAACTGCTCCCTGCTGTCCATGCAGCATCACTGATTCAGCTTCCTGCCCTTTTCTGCCCCAGAGGGGCAAGGCAGCTTCTGAGCCCTTCACAGCCCTCCAGGCATGGATGTTTGGGGTTCCACAGCTCCATGCCTCTCCAGCTGGCACGTCCCACAGCCCCAAGGCTGCCTGAGCCAGCCTCCCAGCCCCTGCAGTGTGGTTCTGCACCAGGCCACCACTGCCTGCCCTTCTGGGGAATAGGAGTCATAAAGCCCCCAGCAGCTCAATGGCTGTAATGACTCCTCTGAAGCTTTTTATAGGTGATCAGCTCCTGGAAAGGTCTGCTGGTAATTTGTGGAGAGGGTACATTACCATTATCCTTGAGGAATTCCTGCTTCCTTTTTATACACCTTTTTTCTCTTGGGGGGACTGGGAAATTAAAGGGAGGTGTTAGTCTGGAGCCTCTCGCTGAGCAGAGGCTGCATTTATTTCTCTGCAGATATGGAGAGAGCTGCAGCCTGCTGGGTCAGGGCTGGATGTCTCCCTCCACCCCTCTGCAGTTCAGAGGGTGGCAAAGGGGCAGGAAAGTGAATTGAAATCTCCTGGAAGTGGTATAAAAGGAAGGGACGAGATTCTAAATATCATAAACCAGCAAAGAGCTTTAATGGTCAGGTATCATCACAAACCCCTCTGAACCAAGCAGGGGAGAAAATGGAGGAGGTTACTTGGTTTGTGAACTGCCCACATCAGTGAAATGCTCCTGGTGACACCTGGGAGGGAGGCTGGGTGAAGCCAGTGATTTCTCCATATAAAGCAAGATGCAGTCCTGGATTTGGGACAGCTCTTCCCATGAAACTGAGCCCAAATGAAAATTGACAAAGATTGAGTCATTTCCCCAGTAATGATAAAGCTCAAGTAAGGGTCCCCAGTGCAGCTTTCCTGGGCTGTGGCTGACACAACTGCCAGACCACTGCTTTTCCAGCAAACGCTTCCCACTGCAGACAGCACTGCTGCCAACAAAACAATCTTCCAGAGATCATAAAATGTTAAGGAGTTCATTTGTTTAAAGCATTATGAAATAGTTCCCTTGCAGATCTCACTCTTTAATTTCCTGCACTGGGGCTGAGGTGTGGGACACCAATAGTGACAGATCAGATTAACACCTCCAGCTGCACAGCACATCAGCACTGCTGCAAAATGAGCTCTGGGCTCTGCACCTGTTGCTCCCAGGGGACTTGAACAAACTAACAAAAAGCAAAAATTACAAGCAATTCCTCCCAGCAGGGAAACTAAGCCTCCTGCATTGCTAATTTGCCTTTTTGGGGGGGAAAAAAGAATCAAAGGAGATGACTTTTTCTTCTTTATGTTCTCAGTGATTCCACTTACTCTCTTCAATGCAAGGTTTCCTACGAATCTTGTAAGTGCAGCACAAATGTGTGAATATGGTGGTTAAAATCAGTCACAAGTTGGAGACTGCCTTGCAGTGATTTGACAACCAAGGCCTAAGGCCCAGTAAAAGCAATGTGTGTCATTATCAAGCCATGAAATTTCGGCACATTATTCAATATGTTACACACATATTTATGGTGAAATGGGTGCTGTTTAAATAGGCTTTTATTTAGGGTGAAACAACAGAGAGCTATGGGCAGTGGGGGGGGGAAAATGGCATGGCAGATATTCCCCTTATCACGACAACACCTTCCAGTTCTCAGACCTGGGGTGCCTAGAGGGGCTCCAGAGAGCTGATGAAGGACATTGGACAAGGGCATGGAGGGACAGAACACAGGGAATGGCTTCCCACTGCCAGAGGGCAGGGCTGGATGGGATATTGGGAAGGAATTGTTCCCTGTGAGGGTGCTGAGCCCTGGCACAGGGTGCCCAGAGCAGCTGTGGCTGCCTCTGCATCCCTGGCAGTGCCCAAGGCCAGGCTGGACAGGGCTTGGAGCAGCCTGGTCTGGCTGGAGATGTCCCTGCTCATTGCGAGGACAATGCAATAGATAAGCTCTAGGTATCCTTTCTAACCAAAACTATTCTGCAATTCTAAGATTTTATGCCTTAAAGATGCTTTTTTGGTAAATGCAATGTCATTTCATGAGATCCCTTCCCAACACACATGTGGTGGTGGAGCAGCAATTCCCTGCCTTGCCAAAACCTTGTGTTCCTTGAGAATTTTGGCTGGGTACTCTTCGTGTTTACACCAGCCCTATAAACAGTGGCTGCAGCCACTTTGTTGCATAAATGTTGAATTTTTTGACATGTGATTGATGTGAAAATATTCCTGTTTTGCTTGAAAGACCTCAATTAAAAAGGCCTGGGGAGTCTAGGCCCTCCCTGGAATGAGCAGGGGGAATTGAGTGGGACAGACACATCTGAAGACGTCAGGGAAGAGTAAGGGATGTTGTCCAAAATCAAGAGGAGGAAATGCCTGAGAAGAGCTTGTGAGATGGCAATTGGATTTATCCAGTGAACCGGAACTGAGACTTTTTGTAAAGGGTTTCAGTTAATCTTGTGTGAAAAGCTTGGTTTCAATATAAATGACTTCTGGAAGGAGTAAAAAGTTCTTTACACCAGTGCAATTCCATGAGAGCAGCACTGATGGCCCTGGAACACCACCCAGAGCCAGAGCTGCACCCACAGACACCCAGCAAGGGCAGGAGAGGGACCCTTAAAGCACCAAATCCCCTTCCTTCATCTCAAATCCCCTTCCTACATCCCAGTCCTTTCTGAATCCTAGAACAGAACATTGTCCGTGGGCAGAGTCAAAAAATGTTCCCTCCCTTCCAGAATAGCAACTTGTACTGCTATTAAAATAGCAGCAAATAAAACTGAAAAACACATTAAAAGTGTCCCTCCACATCAATGTGTTGATACTGTTCTATCAATTGGGTTTTTCTGGGTTTTTTTTTTTTTGTTAAAACCACTGGTTTTAACAAAAATAACTCAACGTTATTTTGTCTACAAACCCTCCATGAAGGAACATCATGTGCAGGGAGATTTGGTGTGGGGACTTTCTTTGCTTTACTTCATTTTTGTCAGTGCTGCAGCTTCATCCTCAGAAAATCAACTTAATTGATGGTTCCAAGTCAAGTTTTGTGCCAAAACTAAGTCCACTTCATGAAACATGGCCCTTCCAGCTGGGCTGTCCCTCCTCACCATCAATACCTTTGGTTTTCCTTTATCAATACCTTTGTTTTTCATTATAACCTTTTGGGGAGTCCATGCACAAGAGAAGACTTAGGTGCAACACACACTGAAAAATTTTAGAAGCTGATTTCCCCTTTTTCTCCCAGAAAGAGGAAAGCCAGTCATGACTACCAGCTACTCCATGTTATTTTTACAGGACAGCAATTAGTCTCTGTAATGGAAAAGAAAAATGCCATTAATTCAAGAAGTGTATTACATATTAATTACCAAGATTATTGAAATAAACTTTTAAAATAGTATCAAGGAAGTCATTTAAAAAGTTGCTCTGTACATAACACTTTCAGATCCAGAATGAGAAATGTATGTGACTACTAGGGGCCAAAACATGGCACATTTAATTTAAACCCTGGCAGCGAGGGGCAGGTTCCATTGCAGCTGTAATAAATTACATACAAGTGCTACAGAACAATAACAAAAACTGTGAGCCATCCATTTCAGTACCATTTACAAGAAATCAATATCAATACTTAATGCAATACTGGTGAAAAATGAGCAAAGATACAGAAAGCATAATAAACCAGTAATGAAAGACCTTGCAGTGTTTCACTTTGGAAGAAAAAACTAACTGTCTATATTTTCATGTAGAGGGATATTTCACTGAGGCAATGTGCTGGAGGTATGAGTGTTTTGCAGATCTAAGTTTAAAATAACCTCTTTATTAAATTAAAAAAAAAAAAAAGTTCCTTAAACTGTGGATTACTAGCTTAGTAAAGCTCATACATATGGAAGGGGGCATTTCATCTTGCCATGGTGCTGAGTATTTTTCATGAGATTGCCTCAGATCAAGCATCATTCCTTCCCACACCTCTTTGAAGGCACAGGCCACTTGCTTCTCACCAGTGTAGATGTTCCATTTTGGAGGTGCTGGGTTCCAGTGAACCAAGCAGGATATTTCATCAGGTAGGCCCCCATTTCCTCCACTGGTTTCAGCCTCCTCTGAGAAAAAAAAAAAAAAAAAAAAAGTGTTGCAATACCTTTCAGAGAGGATCTATTGCCAGGTGGAACGAGGGACAAAATAATCCTGAAAATAACAAGCGTGAAGTCCCTGTGGGGCGAGGTGGCCAAACGTGAGTGAATTGCCATTTGTCACCACAGGTACCATCCTCATCCACACAATCACCTCAGCCCTCTGCTCTCCATCAAGATAAAAGGCCTTTCAGGAAAGGTTCAGCTCTCCCAGACTTTCCTTCAGCTCTCCTGGATTTTCCTTCAGCTCCTCGTACGCCTCAGAGGATGGCTGTCACGGACATATTTTATGAAAAATCCTTTTGCCAGGATCTTTTCTCCTGAGAAGCTGAGAAGCTTCAGCTTCTCCATGTTTTGCTGCTTTGGAATGTGATTTGGAGAATTGTTTACCCAGCATGTGAAGCTGTTTTTACTTGATGACCAATGACAGCCACCTGTGTCGAGGCTGTGAGCAGTCACAAGATTTTATTATCATTCCTTTCCTTTGCTGGCCTTCTGATGTCTCCTTTCTCTTTTTAGTATAGTCTATCATTTCTTTCAATATAATATATATCATAAAATTATAAATCAGCCTTCTGAAACATGGAGTCAAGATTCTCATCTCTTCCCTCATCCTGGGACCCCTGTGAGCACCACCACAGACAGCAAGAATTAAAAGATTTGGAGAATTATTGTAACACTACATGAATTTTAATGCTAAATATAAATACTAAGTGCTTAAAAAATAGCAAGAAAAATAGTAAGAAATTAATTGCAGTGAATCTACAGGTAGGTAGATCATGGATAAATAGACAGACAGATAAAATCTCCTTTTGCCATCACTTTTTAATCATGCCATTTTTCCTTAGTATTCTCCCTGGGGTTACTCCATTGTCTGCCACAGCAGACTACCAAAAAGCAAAGGACATTTAAACATTTTTGGAGCCATCAAACCTCTCCTTTACTATGATCAAAACAAAATTAACAATTTGCTTCCAAAATGTCTCATCAGCCTTTTGGAGCAGATGGACTTCAAAAGCATCCTGCAATAGAGCATTCAGCACTTAATAACAAAATATGCTGGTATTAACTATAATAAACAAATTTTCACAATTTAGTACCCCAAACCAAAGTCCTGCTGCATCTCTGCCACATCCAGGAGAGAGCTCCACTAATTATATGTGCAGGGGAAAAAAACCTTACCAATAAAACAAAAATTAATGATATTGAGACAGTGATGTCTCAACAATAAATTGAGACAATGATGTCTCAACAATAAAAAAACCTTACTAATAAAACAAAAATTAATGATATTGAGACAATGATGTCTCAACAAAAAACCTGGCCCAACTGCTGTGTTTATACTTGTGCATATATAAAATGTTTTTCATTGGATTATATCAAGGATTTGCTTAAGAACATTTTCAAAATTTTAAACTTGATTTGACATCTTCTCCCTCATGAACACAACCAGAAAAATCTTGGATTGAGGCTGAGTTCACCTTTTATTCACACTAAAACAATCTTGCAGGAATTATTGGATCATCTTCTGCAAAGAATATGATTTCACATGGGATTTCCACCATCAGTGAGAACACAGAAATTCAATGGACCAAGCAGAAATATTTAACATCCCTCAGACACATTGAAGCTTCCCACAGAAAAACAGGAAGATGAGAAACGTGATGGGTTTAGTGAAATAACAAAGAGGTTTAATTGCAGAAATTAAGGCTTAGAGATCTGGTGAAAAGTCCTGGTAGAAACTGATGGAGATCTGGAGCCCTGTTCAGGCACAGGAGGTGCCCTGGGTGGTTTGGCAGCAGTGCACAGAGCTGGGCCATCAGTGAGGGCACTCCATGATCCCATTGCTGCTTTGGTCAGGGGTGAGGGTGTCCTGCAGCTCCTCCAGCTGCATCAGGTGCTGAGGGGGAGGTGGTGATGCTGAGGATGCTGCTCAGGCCATTTTTCTCTGCTGTTCCTCACCTCAGAGAACTGTCAGAGCTGTTCCTGGCCGTTCTGATATGAACAAAAACAATCCCACACGTGGCATGGCAGTGAGAGCTCATCCCCAACAACCACGTGTGAGGATTTGCCGTCTACTGCATGGTGCACAGCATTTCATTTTCTTACCTGGGTAGGATTTTGCACTTCCCTGTGACAGTGCTCACAGGGGTTTTCAGGTGAGGGAAGAGATGAGAATGTTGACTCCATGTTCAGAAGGCTTGATATAATAGTTTAGTTTTAATATATAATAGTATATAATATATATATATAATAGTATATATTATATACTATATATATAGTATCTAATACTATATATATATAGTATTATATACTATATATATATAGTATATACTAGTATATATTATATACTATATATAGTACATAATATATACTATTATATATATATATTATATATATTATATACTATATATATAGTATATAATATATATACTATATATATAGTATATATAATAGTATATATATTATATATATATTATATATATAATATATAATAGTATAGTTTTAATGTAATATATATATATTACATTAAAACTATACTAAAAAGAATAGAAGGAAAAGTTTCAGAAGTCTAGCTAAGAACAGAAAGGAATGAATAATAAAGGTTTGTGTCTAGGACAGAGAGTCCAAGCTAGCTGGGCTGTGGTTGGCCATTAATTGTGAACATCCAAGATGGGCCAATCACAGACACACCTGTTGCATTCCACAGCAGCAGATAACCATTGTTGACATTTTGTTCTTGAATCCTCTCAGCTTCTCAGGAAGAAAAAAATCCTAAGAAAGGATTTTCATGAAAAAATGTCTGTGAGACTTGCCCACAGCAGTGTGATTGCAAAGTAGAATTAATTTATTTCTGTTTTGGTTTGGTTTCTTTCCATTAGGAAGTGTGAACTTCTCTTCCAGCACCTCAGAACAGCTCAAGGAAGAATAAATCAAGCGTCAGTATATGAAAAGGGCAGGTGAGCTGCCCTTTTGGACTCAGACAACCTTTTGGGGTTTGTTCATGCAGCTCCACAGTGCCAGTTTAAAAGTGGCACCTGACTCCATGAGATGGAGAACGAGGTCACTCAAGGGGGGACTTTTTGTGCCTGTTCATCCATCACAGCTCAGCACAGTGCTGTGGCCAGTGTTTCTGTGTAACAGCAAATGGGACTGGAGAGCAGAAGGGCTGTGGGGTGCTTTTGATGCCCCCCAGGTGGTTCAAAAAACCAAATTTTGCCCCAGGGACCAAGGCTCCAAGCTCAGGGTCAGCCCCTACCTTTACCAGCTCTGCTAGCATCACCTATGTCTATTCTTTCCCCAACATTTCCCAGATAAAGGGTACAAGAAATCCATTTATGGGCACAAAATAAGAGTTCCATCTAGTACAAAGATTTTACATTCGAGGCCTGTGCTGAGCAGCTCCCCTGAGCAGTTAGCACAGAAGGATGGTGGTACTGACAGATGGCACCCAGCACTCCTCAGATGATAGCAGGGCTCTGTCCAGAACACTTACAGCTGTGCAAAAGCCAGTGGGAGTCTAGATTATGTGCAAAATTAACAATCATTGGGGAATGCAAATATTCTCAACATTACTTCCACTAATCAGCTTTTAAACATATCCCCTCTCTGGGAGGAAATCAATTTTTTGCAAGTAATACAAGGGTTCCTATTACATGTTATGAGTTAAGTCTAACTGATTAATCCCTTAAGTAAAATTCCTTTCTTTAAATTAATTCAGTGCTTTCTGCTGCCATTCAGTGGTTTGCCTGAGGACATCCCATTTATTTGCCCACTCCTACCTGCCTAGGCACACCCACTCAGTGCTGTAATGCCCTTGTTAGTTAAATGCATGATATCTTGTTATAATTACAAGAAATGTATTGCAGCAAACATGCTGTCCCAATCTTTAGATCGTCCGTTTTTCATCACTGAGGCCAAGATTGTAATTTAAATATAACTCTAGGTGAGCATCCCCAGAAAGAGCTGAATCCCACTGAAGCTAATGAGTCTTGGTCCTGATTTCAGGAGCCTTCGAGTTTAAACCTTTATGAAATGACTTTTTTTTACCCTTGAATCGACTTGTGAAAGTGATTCTCGACTTTTACTGCAAGGGAGAAGCTTTGGGGAAAGGAGAAGCTCCGTACCCAGTAGATGGTGCTGTAATCAAATCCTAAAACCTGTTACTCCAGAGCTGCTCTGCCACAGTGTCACGGCAAATTCCTGCAATTAATAAAGCAAGCAAAGTGTTTATTTTAGACACGTGTGGCTGTGCTTAAAACACACTTATTAATCTGGAGCAGTCATTGTCTAGGCAGTCTGCTGAAACAATCCCAAGCAATGTGTGGTGTGGATTTTACATTTCTTGCAGAAAAGGGGATTTTTTTTGACCTCTGTGGTCCAGGACTGAGATCATTTGACTCCAGCACAGGGAGGGCACATCTCTCATTTTGGGGAAGCAAAGCAAAATCCCTCCATCCGCACTATCTTGTGCCTTCCAGCCCAGGATCAGATTTCACAGAGGCAGAAATGTGATCAGTTGATAAGACAGGAAAGGAATATCATTTCCCAAGTGAATAAATTGTAAGTATTTTGTTCTAAAAGAAAAACAAAAAAAATATCTTTGGATTTCTTTCAAACTCTTTGACTGTGTTGCTACAGTCCTCCACCACCTGCACTTGTATATCTGATCCTCAAATTCCCCTATTTTGTAACTGGAACTGAATACAATGGCCATGCCCTGAAATCAGCCTTTACTTTTCTCCTCCACAATCTTCATTAAAGCTCCCTGCTGTTGATAACCTTTGATCTCCTCTCCATTGCTGCTCAACTTTTGAACGGTGCACACCTATCTGATATTGCCAGTTCTCCCGGGGAGGGGAGGAATCCTCTTTGCAGCCATGCCCAGGAGAAGAATCCCTCACAAGGAGCTGGAGAAAACTCAGCCCTGGGGAGAGAGGGCCCTTGGTGACACAGAGGTGACACTGCAGAGAGCCAGGGACCAGAGGGGACTGGCAGAGAAGCACCATGGCAGCTGCTGGGCCTGTTTGGGAATTCTGTTCAATGTATGGATTTTTTTTAGCTTGACCCGAAAGTCAATTTGGACAGATGGAACATTCCTAATAATGGCAGCAGCACCTCTGCACGACTTTCCTGGACAAGGCCTTGATTTTAGACAAGATTCCAAACACAGTGAAGCAGAATTTCACAGGATAAAATGCCTTACAGGCTCCTGCTGTTCTGAACCACCTGGAAACCACAGGAGGATCAGCCCTGGGATCAGCTCTGGAGCTCTGCACCCCACAGAAGTCAAAGCACTCCCAACCAGAGTCCTCCCTCACTCCAAGGCAAATTTAATAAAGCACTTGGCTAAACAATGTGCTCATGGGATGTTATCTGCCTTCATATGTGGACAGCTACAGTCCAAGAAAACTAGATCAAAACAGCAACAAAAAATTCCTATAAATCATGTTTCCTGTAGTTTTCACTTATGCAGAGGTTTGCAGCAAAGATTCCTTGGGCTACAGAATTTCATTTAACACACAGCATGGTTTTTAAAATAAGAAATACAGCAGGAGGAATTTATATACTTCTTAGAGCAGGGAAGTTCCCTTCCCAGATTTATTAATGTGGCAATACTCACACACACACTCAGGGCCACATTCCAGTCCTGGGTACACACACATGTGTCTGCACTGAAGTTAGCAAAAAGCTGCACAAATATATCCAAGGAAAGACTTTCCCCCATCATAAATTTTTCAGAAAATATAATTATTATGTATGATAATTTTAGCTAATGAATACATTTGTATGACTCATTCATTATGTATCAGTCATTTATAAGGTGTTCACAGCATGTTTTATTAATTATTATTAAAACCTTGGATTTACTTTAATTCATATTTCATCAGGGTTACCTCTTTGAAATGCCACAGACTTTCTTTTGAACTAATCTCAGGCTTGATTTCTGCTTCTGTGAGGCTCCAGCCCAGTTTATATAGAAAACAAGAGGAGGATTTCCAAATATTTCAGTGGTCTCTAGATCAGGTCAGTTGTGCACAAAGGGTTTTGAGAGGCCATTGGTCTATATCAGGTATATAAATCATTTGTAACATAAAAAGTAGGGGTGAAACTGCCCTCAAGAATCACTGAGCTTTTCCCTCTCCATGCCCATGGGGGTGACCCAAGCTGGGGTGGGATGTGGGGCAGGAACCATCGCCTCTGCTCTGGGCCTGTCCAAGCCCCGGAGGAGGAGGTTCCTTACCTAGAATTGTGAATATTATGGGGTCCCTGCCCTCTTTAATTGTTCTACACCAGGATCTGCTTCACCTCCCTGGTTTCTCTCATGTGCTCCTGCTGGTTATTTTCCTGCAACACCCTGCTGCTGTAATGAAAATAAGCACCGTTCCCCATAAGATTTGCATTTTCCCTTGGGAGATTTTATGGAATGCAGCCACTGGAAAAAAAAAAGCAAAAAAAAAAACCAAACAAAAAAAGCCAAAACAAAAAAAACAACAAAAACAAAAACAAACAAAAAACAATCAAAAACAAACAAAAACCAAACCAAACAAACAAACAAACAAAAAAACCAAAAAACCAAAAAAAACCAAAACAAAAACAACACCCACTTTTAATAAACAATTATTTCTTTACAAATACCACATGGATACAGCCTTATTCCTCCCTATCACCAGTTTTTGACCAGACCAGGACAAAAATGTAATAAATTAGGAGAAAGGAAATCCAAGTCTTTGGCACCAGGAGCTGTTTTTGACCACAAGCAGCACGAGCAGTTTTCATATGGATCAGTGATATAAAATTACATATTGGGGGAAAAAAATTAGACATGACTTGCAAAGGGATGAAGCAAAGCTTTGGGAGTTCAAACCTGGAGGCATAACCAAGAGTTACACCTCAGAAAGGGCAGGAATTAGACAGAAAGAGAGAAATGTAGAGGAGGGAAATTGTTTTAATTTCCAGTGACTTAAAAAAATTCAAAAGAAAAAAAAAAAGCACAAACCCCCCCCCCCAAAAAAAACCCACCCCAAAAAAAAACCCACAAAAAAAAAAACACCAAAAAAAAAAAAAAACCAACAGAAAAAACCCCAACACTATTGAGCTACTGCAAAAAAGGAGCCCCACAGATAGAGAATTCGGTCATCTGCAAAGCAGACTGCAAGGACAGGCTGCCCTTTTAGCCATTGACCCTACAAAAGAAAGGATAAAGAGGCTGGACTGGTAGAAGTCCCAGAGCTGGAAAAGAACACAAGAAGCAACATAGATCAGATTTTTTTTCCCTGATTTACTTGATTTCTTCCAGCCATGCCACTTCAGGGCTCACAGGGCCTGGCCCAGAGAGAGACCTTTAAAAATGGAGAGGTTTCCATCCATTCCAGTAAACTTTCAGATCAATTCTTAAGACCCATTTTCCATTTCAGTGCCTGGTGCTGCCTGTACAGAATCTCAGCTGTAATGGGGACAAGATGCAGACAGTTGTCACCATCCACAAAAAAATTGCAAAATATACCTTGCAAAAAGACCAGCTCATTATTAAAGTTATTTTCCTTTCAACACCCTGATTTACAACAAATATTGAAAAATGTAACAGATGTTCTTCATTTTTTATACTTAATCAACTTCAAAAAAAAAAACCAAACTGATTTTGGAGGCAAAATGAGCAAGTGCATTTGCCCACCACATTTATGTGCTGAAATGTAACTCAAGCTGAATTTTCACAGGTAAATTGCGAATTTTGGAGAAAAAGATGTTTTCTGTTTGGAGCCCTAATGCAGTTTTCTTAGGAGTGGCCCAACAGTATTGCTGTGCCTCCAACCCATTATTCCTGAGGTGCAGAAAATGCCTGCTTCCAAATGTAGCAAAATGAAAAATTACAGAGCCTGTCTAACAAATCAAAAATAAATGAAGTAACAACATAAAGGTAAATTTACTGTTATTTATAATTTACCATTTTTACCTTGTTTTCAATTGTCTCTTAGTCCTCTTCATTCGAGGAGCCCATTACATTTTATTATGCTAAACCCTATCTTCTGTCACATAAATTACAGTTAAAGATCTTAATATTAAAGCCTCTTAGCTCCCAGACCATATTTCAGGCTCTGTTCAAACCAGACATTAATGCTGAAATTGAACACAGATCACTTTGTCATCATTACCTATGATCTCAAAAGTATAATACAATCTTTGGTATATATGGCACAAAAATGCTTCTTTGTATAACACTGAATTATGGAGATATATTGATATTCTTAATATTTTGACAAAACAATAAAACTAAATATGTTAGCTCTTTAGCAGATACCAGCATACCAGCCCAGCTATTATAACAATAGTTACTGAGGTAAAGCTTTATTTATTCCAGGTAAAAGAGGGAATTAATCATGGAGTTGTTTTAATCCTAAGTTTTCCCTGGTATAATTTAGCCTTCCTGATGGCTGCTGCAGGAACTCTCTTGCCAATGTTCATCATCATCTGCTTGGGTTCACAATATCCACCTTTGTTACAGGAACAATATTCTCTTTTCAGTGGTCGTGCCTCCAGCAAGGAGAACCACGGGTGCAGACTGTCTTTCATCTTATTGTGTGCCTTTTACTTCTGCCCTGGAATTACCCTAAAAGAGGTGTCCATGAGCCTGGGCTGGGCTCTGGGCTCTGCACAGGGATGGAGGAGGGAGAACAGAAAAAATCTCCTCTTCATTTGTGCCTGAAACCTGTGCTGTTGTCATTATTATTATTATTATTATTATTATTATTATTATTATTATTATTATTATTATTATTATTATTGATTTCATAGAATCAGAACCCCATGCTTGGTGCTCACCCACCACTCTCAGACCTTTACAGACCTGGCCCAAATTCTGTTTGTTCTGTTTCCAGCTATTATCACCTCCTTCAGGAGAAACCCAAATGAATCTGCATTCATGAGGCTGAGGACAAAATATTGCATTTTGCAAGAGTTAGTTTTAGTCACAAGTAGTCGTGAGAGCATCTCCTGCAGGGAATTTTTTCAAGGCTTCCCCTGCATATTTCCTTCAGTCAATGAGAAGCCTTGGATAATTTCTTCATGCTCTGGAAAATTAAAAACCCCCAAATCCCCTGCTGTTTGTAGCACCCTGGCCAGGATCTCCCCCTGTCCTGCTCCTTAAAAAGCTCCTCCCAAGAGAAAAGTTCATCTTTGCTTTTTCATCTTTTGGGCTGCCCACAGCCTGCTCCATTTTTCCAGTTACTCCTGATTAGTCACTCAGAGAGGGCAGGGAAGCCACCAGGTATTTTTTGGGTTTGAGACAGAAGAGATGCTTCTCATCGGTGACTTCTTTTGCCAGCTCACAAATCATACACAAAGCAAAGATCTGTGTAAAAAAAGGTCAGGCTGATATGTGTCAGCACAAATGCACAGAAAACTTGAATTCAGAGTTGTCCAAATGTAAGGAAACTCCCCCAAAAGCTGCTCTGTGCAGGTGCTCTTTGGTGCATACAGACTGGCTGAGGAATATTTCTCCAATGGAACACATCCTGCAATGCCTCAAAATATCTCTGTCCACTTGTATTAGAGTTTGGGGTATTGCAACGTCTTTCATTATAAAGAGAGGGTTATTTTTTTAATATATACCTTTTCATTACATCTAGGAGTAAGGTCATGAGTTCTTCTCATGATGGAGGTATAAATATTACATTGTATGGCTGAAATAGTCTGCCTCTGTTCCTGGAGAATACCCTTGGGTAAAATAGTGTGTCAGGGCAGCTGATTGCCTGCTCATTTCAGTTTGCTTACTTTTTACAAATAAATTACCAGACAAATGAATAAAAAGAGACCGTTAACTTCAGACAATCAGATTCATAATGCAGCCCCATTATGGCTTCAGAGCCTTTAAGCCTAAATTAGAGTTATTTCTGAAATTAGCTAAGCGGGGTTGTGGCTCATTTCTTCCCTCCTGGAAAGGTGGGGGACTCTTGAGGTGACAGCAAGAGCAGAGGTGCAGGAGCAGTGGATTTGGCTCACAGATTTCCTGTAGGAGGCTGGACAAGCTGCACAAGCTCAGGTGAGGATCCCTCTCAGCTGCCCCAGGGTGTGGGGAGCAGCCCAGGTGGCTTTGAAGGGAAGGTGGGATGTCACTGTGTCACTGTGTCACCGTGTCACCTGTGACTTCAGCCACACCCTGACACACTCTAATCCCTTTTCTTCCACTTTTACCTTCATTACCTTTTAAATTTCTGCCCTTTTTGGCAGAAGCAATGGTTAGTCTGTGCATACAACGCTGAACACCATCAAGTCATTCCAAACACAAACCAAACTGTAGAGACTCTGGAGTTTTGCATGTTTCAATTTTTTTCTCTCCTTCTCTCCCTATTTTTCACATTCATATTATTCTGGAGGTGCCACTTACTGGTAGATTTTCAAGTATTCCCTTTTTTGATAATTTTTACATCCTGTTATTATCCTATAAGTGCTAAATGATAATGATTCACCTGTTCATTTCAGTAGATACACATTTGTTTGCTGAATGGTTATTAACCAGGAGCTGTTAATTATATAAGATAATTTTGTCTAAGTGTTGGCCTTAAAAAATAAACTCTCTCTCTGGGTTTTGCCCCACAAGCAAATATTTAGATATTATTATTATTATTATTATTATTATTATTATTATTATTATTATTATTATTATTATTATTATTATTATTATTATTATTATTAAATTATTTTATTTTTATTTTTATTTTTTATTTTGTTTTGTTACTTCTTGTTCACAAGTGAAGAAAGTGATTGATTCATTTGAGTGAATGAAAAATGCATCATAATTGCTGCAGTCTGTCCAGCCTGAATTATGTGCTGCTGGCACAGGCACAAGTAAATAACACCTCATCTGTTTACTGCTCTGCTCAACCCTGCCAGTGGAACCAGTGGCTGACAAAAGAGAGAGCAAATCTGCAGTTTGCAGGGAGTGGGAGCCAGGAGGTGGCAAACAGCAATTATGTGTCCAGAAAGGGAACTCAGGTGAATTTTGCCTGGCACTCAGTAAGGCTGATCAAAGCAGAGTTTGTCTTCTCAGCCTGATTTAAAACTGTTCCTTTGGGAAGGCTCTGCCTGTGTGAGAGAGAGAGAGAGAGAGAGAAGAGAGTTCTGCCTGCACTGTGAGGAGTGAGGTGTCTTTTCCTGGTGGGATCCTCCAGCCTGCAGTGCTCCAATGTGGAGGGGAGCAAAGCACCAGGGAGCTGCAGGCTTTGAGACATCAGCTGTGAGACGTGGACCTCTTTGGGATCCAGCCCTGGGAGGGTTTTCCCTTGCTTGTCTCTCCCCCAGGGCTGGGGATCCTTGCTCTGTGATGCATAGTGAGGAGGTTGGTTTGATTTTGATTTCGTTTTTTACCTTAAACAATGTCAGTTCTCAGGTTTATATGGGTAAGACCACAAATCTTTCCAGAATGCCTTTACTGTTTCTGTGAATATTTATGCACAGCATCTCTTTGTGTCTCCTGGTCTTCTGGTGCAGTTCTTCTTCCCCAGTGGAAGAAGAACTTTACCATGAGGTTGAGCTTAAGAAAAGCTGGGATTTATCACAGAATCAGAAAGGTTAAGGGACATTGGCACTCATCCAGTGCCACCCCTGCTATGGGCAGGGACAACTGGACACTTTCCACTGTCCCAGGTGCTCCAAGCCCTGTCCAGTCTGGCCTTGGACACTTCCAGGGAACCAGGGGCAGCCACAGCTGCTCTGGGCACCCTGTGCCACTGTCTCACCACCTTCACAGGGTCAAATCTCTTAACATTTGATCTGAATTTACACCCTGTCAGTTAAATAAGTGACATTTTCCATCTAGAACTGAACTATCTCTCAATATCCTTCACCAAGCAGCCACTGTTCTTCATTCCCATCTGCAAGTGACTGCCCAGTGTCCTGCTGTTATTTATCCTTTAAACAAACAAGCTGGTTAAGGGAATGTGACAATATCTAATTGCAGACTCCTTCCTTTCTCATCTATGTTTCTGTTCCTGCCCTGGGTAGCCTCACAGGCAAAACCCCATGTCTGTGCACAGAATTAAAGGACACATAAAACTCAGAAAGCCACTTGCTGACAGCTAAAATCATAGACAGAAGGACCAGAGAGCTCTAAAATAAGTGTTTGACCTCAGTGGTAGCAACCCCCAAATTTCTGATGGTGTCAGCAGGTTGGGCTCCAGCACAGACTCCCAGAGCCCTGAATGGCTTTTCCCCTTTAAATCACATCAGCACTAGATTTAAAACCTGAGCTGAAATCCACAGTAAGCAAAGTGAGCTGGAAACCTGACTGACTTCAGCCTGCTCACTGAGGCTCTGAGTCTTTCACACCCATGCACCAAGGAAAAAAGTTTGCTTCCCTGCTTTTCTCCCCTATTTGAACACTGATTTTTTTAAAATTCTCAGCTTTAAAATTCAGATCAAGCTTTTACGATTTTTGCTGCTGACCTTCAATTACACCTTTTCTTTTGCAGCTGTCAAATTAAAGTGATTTATATTTCCTCAAGTTAAAGCATATTTCTGATGATTGGGATAATTATCTCCCAAGTAAGAGTCCATCACATTTAAGACATTTTGTCACCAGGAAGGTGGAATGGCAGCCAGAATTTACATGGGGACTCTTCTCTTGTGGATTACCTTGGTAGACACCCAGAGAAAGATGCTCTGCTTCAGCACATAATCTTGCCAGTATAAACATTATTTTCACAATAATATTACTTAAAATTAGCCTCACACTGACCTTTTTTTTGCAAGGCAAACATGGTACATGTCATTCCATGCCAGACAGCTCTTCTTTTATTTGTTCCTCCCCTCAACAGAATTTTATTTGGCAATTAAATAAATACCTGCATAATATCACAGACTGAAGAATGCTGGCTTTTTTTATTTTGCATTGTGTAATTACAGTCACAGAGAGAATATTTTAATGCCCTATGTTTTCAATATAATTTCTTTTTTTCATGTAAAGGGAAAATTTGATTTTACTTTGCAAATATACATTAGATCCAGTAAAATGCAATGAACTGTAAAGTAGATGAAAGGTTCTTTTATATGGAAAATATTCTTTCTATGAAAATTAATTGGTCCTTACTTTAATTTTTTTTTCCCTGGCAAATATGTGCTCTCTATGTATAAAGTGTTATCTGGCAGTAAAATTTATTACCACCTGAACTATTCCTCCCCATATTTCAGGACACTGAATATCATAAAGATTGTTCCCTTTTGCCGAGGTGAATGCTTGCTCAAAGCACAATCATTTCAATTTCAAAATGATGAAAGACAGTAAGTGGAAATGCATGAGAAGTTTCAAGAACTGTGGGGGGAAAAAAACTCACCTTTTGAACTGTTGAATCCTGGCAGCCACATAATAACCTATTTGCTGATTTGAAAGGTGAATTTTCACAGGTAATACCATGTGGGATACAAATCTGATTTTCCAAGATACTGGGTATACATGAAGAAGGCCCCCAAGAGCTGCATCCCTGTGTTGCACAAAGGGCTGTGAGCTGATTTCTTAGCAGCTAAAGGATTTCTAAGCCTTGCATCTTCACCCCTTGAAGAACTTGCATTTTTCCACCTTAAACAAGGAATTTTCTTGATGAAAATTGCTGCTGTTTTGGCGTTTTTCTTGTCAAGTTTTAGAACATACTACTGGATCCACCAAAATTGGTGTTTTCCTGCTCACAAACCTTCCAGCTGGTGAGGGGCAAAGCAATGGAAAACTGCTCCATGTGTCCTCGTCATGATGCTTTAGAATTTTAGCTTTTTTATTTTTCATATATTTGTGATCCTGCAGTTCTTTAGTGTATAACTCTAAACTCCACACACAGTGGGAGCTGCTGCTTCCCCATTTTGGGCAGACACAACAATTCCTCTCCAGGCCTGGCAATCAAGGACCCCTCACTGCCTCAGGCCCTGAGATGGAAACAAAAGTGAGTTGGGGGAAACAAATTTGGGGTAAATGACTTCATTACCTGAAGCTGTAATTGGAAGATTAACTTCCAATATTCAAATGGACCAAACTTATAAAAGTGTGAAAACTGTGACCCATCATCTGTTTCTGGGTGTAGCCCCTGGGGAGGGGGCTTTGTTGGCCTGAAATGTACCTGAAGGTCCTTCAATAAGATAGCTGCTCCAATATAAAATTGAAGGCCCTTCAATATAAAATATAGATGCTTTTTATTCCCCTAATTTTGTCTGGCCCCTGTTTTAGTTAGCCTCAAAAAGGCATCAGCCACTCGCCAGGCAAATCCCCCCATCCCTCTGCCCACGTTTTCCATGTGAGCCACACTTTCCTTCCTTGGTGTTCATCTTGCTTCCTTAAATAAAGACAGGCAGCCTAGTTTGGCTCAATTACTCCACATAATTGTTGTGGAGTCCGGCAGGGAAGCCAGCACAGGGCTGTAAAAATGGTGCTGTGGAGGCGGCCACTGCAGGAGGAATAAATCTGCTCTGGAGTGGGAATCCCCTCTGGGACATCTCCCAGTGCTGCAGTCATTTTTTCCCCCCTCCATAGCTGTGTTTTAGCCTCACTGCAGCTTAGGTAGGATATTGGAGAGCAGTGAGATGTGAAGAAATTCAGTTCCTTCTGCTGCTTTTCTTTAAGGCACTTGCTGGTTGTACAGGGGCTGGTTTGTAATTATGGCCCCAAGGACAGAAGAGAAGGGAGGCAGCTCTTTCACAAATCTGGCTTATGATTTTGACAGATCTGGTTAATCTGGTTAATAATTATCTATAATAATAATAATATCTATATCTATATTATCTATAACAATTATCTACAATTGTCACAGATCTGGTTTATAATTATGGCACCAAGGACAGAAGGGAAGGGAGGCAGCTCTTTCTCAGATTTGAAGAAGGAGAATAATTTCTTGGGAGCAATTCAGTTTCTTAAGACAGAAAGCTGCCTTTAAAGGACAAATATTCTGATTGTACATCATCTTGGCAACTATTTCAAAATTACTGCAAGAAGCCAGAAGCACAGGTTGGTAATCCACAGGACCTGGCGAACTTTGAAGAGATTTGAGGTTGAGGCTGACTGAGATTCAGAGATAAACCCATCCTTGTGACAAAACTCTTGCGTTATGCTCAATAAAAAGATTGCTGTGCCACAAAGATCACAGAAATGTAAAGTATTTTCATGGAAGAAAGGCCTAGGCTGAAGCTGGTGTGAGTCATCTTGTGGGAATTTGAATTAACTGAGCCTCCTATGATGGAGAGAGTGGATTTCTGTTCTCTGCTAAGCTGTTGCCACATGATGACCCTTTTGTGATATTTTTGTGGTGATTTCCTTTTTCCTGGGAACTCGGGTCAATGTCAAGATGATCCCAGAGGATGCAAAGCAAAAATCAGGCAAGCATGTGCTGTGGAACATGTTTCTGGAAAATGAGTATTTCCATCTTTGTTTGCATCATCTTTGGTTAGTAACCTCTCCAAATAATTACTGCAAGGGTAATTATTAATAATTGGAATTATTACAATGTCAGTTACCACCCTTATCACAAATAACTCCCATTTTTAATGGACTGATCAGTGGAAAGTACAAACATTCTGTTGATGAGCAATACACGTTTTAGTTGTTTTGGGTACATCTGTGTCCTCACTCTCTCTTTTTGTGTCCCACCTTCACCTTTCTCCTGGGGGCCTTGAGCCTTCCCACAGCACTTCCACAGACTGCAGTAGCCTAAAGAAACCAAGAAGAAATCTCTGCTTTTTCCAACAGAGATACCTTGGCTGTGGACATTTGTTTGAAAGGTAGACAGAAAAATGAAATCCTAGACCAGCAAAGGGGAGTGACTGCTGCAGTGTGTCCTTTTATCAGCAAATACCTCATGAGGAACAGCCAAAAGAGAACAGAGGACAGCCTGGTGCTTTTCTGTGCTCTCCTGGGCCAGAACTGAGGTCAGATCACTCCTCTGTGTGGAAATTTGGATTTGTCCTTCACAGACTTGAAGGTGTTCAGGTGTTCTGAAGGTGGGTTCTTGAAGGCCCCAGGTGTTCCGTGCGCATTGCTGTCAAGGCCTGGGGGATTTGAACTGATCCAGAAGGAAACACTGGCGGTTCTCCAGCAGAAACCAGAGTGTTTTGGAAAATCATATTGGGAGAAGCTGGGAGCTTCTGCAGAAGATTCTTTATGTAAAATTTATAAGAATCCCTGTGTATTTTTTGCCAGGTCAAGCTCCATGTCTGGGTACAATTTCTTCACCACCTATGCTGATTTCAAGCTATTTCTACATGATGGTGCTTTTACTGGAGTTTCTAAATACATTATTTAATTGGCATTTGTAGCTAATGATGTACTAAATCCACTGCAATATTAGATGTTTGTTTCAGACCCTTTCTCTGAAGCAAATTATTTTTAAGAGAACCATACAGAAAATACACGTAGATGCAGGAGAAATGTTTCTAAGGAGATTTGCATTAGATTATTTGTAATTTTCATCATGAAAACCAGGGCTGAGTACCCCTGAAAAAGCAGGGCTTTTCTAATGATAAACAAATGTGTATACTGTTTTTTCCCACACAGTATAAACAGTATTTAAACAACACCTGATCTATTGTATAAATTAGAAGTTTCCCCAAAGCCTGATTTAATTCTCATTGATAATTTGGTTAAACAATAATTTCCAGAAACTACAACCTTTTAATAAAGATATTCACTGCTGGCAGAAATCTCATCCTGCTCTCTATTTATGCCTTTAGTATGTTTTCTAAAGGTTCTCTGCACTTTGTTGCTTAATTATGCATCATGTTTACCATGCTCATTTTACAATTACACGACGAGGTGGTTGTGAGCAGCAGCTGCTCTGGGAGAACCTTGGTTATTTGATACCTCCCTGGGTTCACTTTTCCCCCCCAGAAATAAGCAACACCTTTGATTGCTCCTTGTAAAGATAGAGAGGAAAGTGTCTCCAGCTATCCCAGCAGCTATTCGTGGCTGTCACTCATGGCAACTGGTTACAGCCCTAGACAATTTGTATTGTTATCTTGTTTTGAATGGAGATGCATAATGTGTTTATAATGGCTGTAGGCACTCCAGCCCATGTTCTGCCCATCAGCTGTGTTTGTGGCCAGATCCAGCTCTGATATTGCATTGCACATGTGTATTTTAGCCCAGCCAGGCTCCCAAGATGTGGGAAATATCAGACACAAGCAGAAACAGCCTCCCTGCTTCCCAGGTTTGGAGGAGATGACGGTGCAGGTGTGCAGGAATGTCACAATAACACCCTGCACAGCAAAGCGCTGTGATGGGGCTGGGGAAGGGCTGGGTGGTAGAACCATGTGTTTGAGACCTCTGGTTGATCCCTGTATTCACAGAATTCACACAATCACAGAATGACCAGGTTGGAAGAGACCTTCAAGATCATCGAGTGCAGCCCAGCCCCAACAGCTCAACTCAACCCTGGCACCCAGTGCCACATCCAGGCTTTGTTAAACACACCCAGGGATGGGGACTCCAGCACCTCCCTGGGCAGACATTCCAGAACTTTAGCTACTTTTACCGAAGCAGTTGTGGGGAGAGCTGTGGCCTCAGCAAACCAGCCTTCACCCAGTGATGGCCATGCCTGAGGAGGGCAGGGGACAGGAAGGTCCCCAGCGGGAGTGCAGGGTGGCTGTGGGACATTTCATCCCATGCTGGAGCCTCCAGCTGTCCCCTCAGGCCCTGCTGCACAGACCCCTCAGAGGGAGCTCCACATCCTCCCCCAGCACGAGGAAAAGCTGAAACAGCTCTCAGTGGCATCACTGGACACACAGGATTGCTCACGGGTGGGATAAATGGGGGGTCACCTTCATCCTGCGGTGCAGGAGGGCAAAGGGTGGTGCACAAACCCCAGGGATGGGGCAGAAATCCTCAAATGGGGCAGGCTTTGGTCTTGGGGCTTAGTGCAGCTGCAGGTAAGACACAGCTGAGGGTTATTCCAGCTGCACATTCCCATGTTTTCTTCCAGTGCTTCCTTTTGCGCCCTTTCCACCCTGTGTGCCTGCATGAGCCGTTCCTGCTTACAGAAGGTAAGACAAATGACCAAAACTAAACTTGCCCAGAGGCAGATACGTTTTTTCTCACATTAATTAAAGAAATTAGGAGATGATGAAGGCATAGCCACAGGAAATATTTCAGTTTTTATGTCACAGGCTGATAAATTTTGATTTAGAGGAAAGATTTTTAAATCCCTCATTGACAGCTTTCAGCACATTGCTTCCCAGAAGTAACCAGCAAGCACAACACCGACTGCTCCCTAGAATAAATTGCCAGTAGTAATAAAGCTGGGGCTCTTAATTATGCTGGAACTCGCTGTTCTCTTCTCCCTGGGTTTTCAAGGTTTGCTCTGTTGAGAAAGCTGAAATTGGAAATCTCAACAAGTCAAAACCTCCAGTTCAGGAGATGTCAGCCACATCCTTCAATAACACAGTGAAAGCATTCCTGCTGTTCTCCCACGTAGGCAAATGTCATTTTTCTCAAACTTTTCTGATGTCTCCAAAACCTATTTTTCACAATTTATGATTTTCAAGCCCATTTACATTCCCATTGAATATCAATAGTTGTCCAGAAATAATAGAAGGTAATGAGAAAAGCTGAAGGGCACTCATACATGGAAGAAAAAGGAGGCTGAATGTCTTTAATATTTCCCTTTCCTGTGTTATTGACTAATTTCAAAATTGTGAACGTTTCAAATAGTTTGAAGCGCACATTTGAAAGACAAGTCTTCACTTTATTGACGGATCTCAATCCCAAAAGATAAAACTAAGGGGTTTTGTCAGTTTTTCCAAAGACAGAAGCCTTTTATTAGATCATAAATTATTGGGAGGACAGAGTTGATAGACTTCTTTAGGCTGATAATGTACTTTGAAAGAAAAGGCAGTTTTACACTTCTGCAAAATCGTATCTAAAATATTTATATACCTATCAACGGAGACACTGAGGTAATTCACCTTTAGGTCACTGGTTCAAAACCAAACCAGCTCTTTTACATCCCAAATGTGTTGCCTTCTGACAGCTGTAGAGTGGCCTAGATTTATTTTGTTATGATCCTATTAAGCTTGTTCTTTGCATCCTAGAGCTCTCCAGAATAAAATTTGGCAATTTCCAGAAGAAAGATCCAAGCATGGACATAAAAAGAAAAAGGTTCTTTTCGTCTTAGCAAATTTTCAGAGTGAAGTGGGTGAGATGTCACAGCACCAAGGAGTATCTTCCCTACTGGAACTAGTACAATGCACACTATTAGGAAATGCACTGTACAGGGCTCATAAACTGCCCAGTCTGCTGTACACAGAATGCCTGCAGTCTCATAAAATGTTATTCTTTTGCTTTATCTTGTTAGTATCATGTGAAGCTTCATTAAGCCGCCAGATGAATCATATAGTAATTGGATGTAATGAATTTAATTATGTAATTTCTTTTTTCATAATGAAACAAAGTCATATTTTACAAACAGGCAAAGTATTGTTTGGAGTTACAGCTTTAAGCTGGAGTTTGGCAAGAAAAGCACAGCTGAGGATGGACAGACCTTGTTTTTCTTTTCCCCCCCTCTGTTTTTTATCTATCCTTCACTGTTTGGATTTATCCAGGCAGGGACCACGACTACACATGTGTGCTAAACAGAGGGAATTTCGCATTCACAGCCTGTGGGTGCTGGTGGAGGGTGAACCAGAGCACATCATCCTCAGCAGATGTGGTGGAGCCAAGACCTGAGAGCATCTCCTGCCTGGAGGAAGCAGAGTGGGGACGGCCAAGCAACACCACCAGAATTACCCTACTGAGCCTTCCACAGGATCCAGCGCCTTCCCTGCACTGCTGGCCAGAAACAGGTGGGGTTTTTTGACCCCAGAATCTTGCAGGGGGTAAGAAATCAACCCCTCTGTGCCAGGGTCACCCATCCCTGCAGTACCTGCTGGCAGAGCAGGTCAGCAGCATCCAGGAATTAAACTTCACCATGACCCCTGAGGGAGGTCCTTTCCCAGGATCCAGCTGCTCTCCAGTGCCACCAATTCCTCCGTGAGATGGAGGGGCCCCGAGTCTCCCAGAGACAGCTCAGCATTTCAAAAGGCGAGGTATTAATGTCAGCCCTTCCCTCCCTAACTCCCATTAATGACTTTCTGATGACCCCTGCTTATAATATCCTCCACCCTTCTCACTACTTGGCCATTGAGGATGTTCCAAGGAAATGAAACCTAATGATAAAACAGTACTTGAAATATCAACATCCCTGGCCTAATTAGAGCCGGGCCAATGGTCCCTAATTGCATAACTGAAATGCACCCAGTTGAGTTCTTTCTATTGTAACTTGACTACACGTCTCGGCCCTGATTAATAGAGCCAGCGCTGCAAACTAAAATGCAGTTAATTTATTGTAAGTTTTATTAGGCATATAAAAGGAGACCAGGAATTACTAGCCTTTCGTTGCTAGAGATACATTTCATCTATGACTCAGACCAGATTCTTCACAGATTAAGCTTGTTAATTTTACTTATTGCCAACATTCTTCACCACATTGCTGGAGCGAGAGCCACGGGCTCTTGTCTAGAGCGGGCGGTATGAAAGGAACCGGGGGCCTCGGACAACAGCAACATTAACTACTTTGTCCTTTTAATTCATCTAATTACATGCAAGAAAAAAGAAACAGACCATTTGCAGGCTGCCTTTAGTTGCCTTTCTGCAGTGATGCTGAGCCAGTGCTTTTGTAGGCTTTTTGTTGTCTTATTAGCGAGCTTTTGTTCAGAGAGATGGTTAAAGCCATTTTCAGCAGCTAGCGAGATGAAACAGTTTCAATAAGGACACAATGTACTTGTTTAAATTACCTTTCAAAATGCTTGAAACCATTAAGGGGGAGGTGCTACAAATAAAAGTTGGATTTTTTTTTTTTTGTTATAATGTTTTACCCTAATAATAGCTTTTACTTTATTATAATCCATTAGTTGACAATATTATTCTATAGATTATTAGGCTGCAATTTTGTTATTTCATCACACTTTCAGCACTCACTCACAGAGCTGGAAACCACAAATCTCCGTATAATATGCTTTCAATTTTGTTAAAATATGTATTTAACCGGTTTGGCTGTGAAACATCCCGGTAGAAAATGTGGTTTTAATTCTACCCTGATTAGTGTAACAGTTGACAGGGCTGAGTAGTGACATGATGGTGCCTTATTTTCCACTCTTCCTACTGTTACCTTCTCCCCGTCAGATTTTATTTATGATTTTCACTTCTCCAGAGCTAACAAGTCCAAGTGCACTCCACAACTTCCACTAAAGGGAATTTATCCCTTGTTGAATGAACATCACGGTTAGAAAATCTAATTAAAAAGAGCTGATGTTCCTCCTTTGCTGGCAGGCTAATAGCAGTGTGAGGCTTTTGAAAAATTTAGTGCCTACAGGTAAAATAAAAGTGTATTTAGCATTCAGTGGTCACAAACAGAAGGTGATTCAGAACTGCAGCAGAGAAAGGCTAGGAAATAAGGGAGGCAAGAATTCTTGGTTAATGGGGAGAAAATGCATTCTCCTGTTTCACATCCTCAGTTTGCCTACCTAAAATTGTGCTGGTGTCAGGGTTGTGGCACAGAGCCAAGCTGCCTGCAAGACGTGGCTAAAATTTGGAATGAAACTCTATCAATAAAAACTTAAAATCACCTTTTAATCTGCATTTTTCTCATTCCTGGAAGCGAGCTTAGTGCTGCAGGAAGATTTCCTGTGCCATGCGCACAGCTTGAACAGCCAAGCCAAGCCAGACCAGCAAGGACTGGCTCTGTGCTGTTACCTCAGCTGGGTGAACTGGGAATTTTTATGTTTTTATATTTTATATACTCTACATTTACACTGAGTTTGGTCTGGTTGATCTCAGCCTGTGCCATGGAAGTCTGCTCACACTGTTCCAAACCTTCTTGTAGTTTTGGGGTGAATCATGGAGATCTTAAATGGCCTTAGGCTGATGGAGGGCAGGATTAGATGGGATTTTGGGAAGGAATTGTTCCCTGTGCAGGGTGGGAGGCCCTAGCACAGGGTGCCCAGAGTAGCTGTGGCTGCCCCTGGATCCCTGGCAGTGCCCAAGGCCAGGCTGGACAGGGATTGGAGCAGCCTGGGACAGTGGAAGGTGTCCCTGCCATGGCAGGGGTGGCACTGGATGGGATTTAAGGTCCCTTCCCACCCAAACCATTCAATGATTTTATGAACATGCAAAGATGCTGCCTGTACACTGACTACTTCTTACCCACCAATCCATTATTTTTAGCTTGAATTTTGCCATTTTTATTATTCAGATAAAACTGGAATTCAGAACACAGCATTTCCAGTGTCAGCTGGGTCTATTACCACAGCATTTTGCAGGCACTTTCCCCATAAAACAATCAGGAACATTATGGGGCTGGATTAGTGGGAACGGTGGTATTTGGTTGAAGGCTGGACTTGGATAATCTTAGGTAATCTTAATAATTCCATGATTTAGACAAACCAGACGCAGTCACACTCTGTGAGGGAAGCAAATTCTACCTCAGTATTTTGCTTGTTGTGGTGCTTCCCCCACAGATCACCCCTAACACACCATTTGGGATCTAGAGACAATGATTAAGGGATGGTAAGGAACAATGCCTGTACCACCTGAAATCCAAGGCCTTCGTCCAGGAAAAAATGTGAATATTTGATTAAAGTTGAACAAACAAAGGGGGAAAACCCAACCTTGCCTTTCAGCAGACACAAGGATGGATCGGGGCCTCAGCTCGAGCATGTTTTCTGCATTTGCTGAGCTGACTGCTGACTTTGTGCATCCTGGATGTGATTACACTTTATCTTCTGCAGCAGCCATGAAATATTTTTAGATAAGGAATGGTCGGAAACCACGTTTCCTTATTTTTCCTTATTACCATTTATTCTCCTCAATCAAATTGGAACAGGGCTGTGTATATTCATGTTTTGTGAATGGAAATCTTCAATCTTTCTGTGGATATGTCTAGACAAGGCAGTGAGTTTCTGCTGTGGTGTGTAACAGGATTTTGGATAAATTAATTTGCAGTTAGACTTCGTGCCTTCTTCCAGTGCATGGATTTGTATACACTGGCTCCTAAGTACAAAGAGGAAGCCACAGAAAAGCTATACCCAGTTAAATATCTAATTCCCTGGCTGAATAATCCAATTGGGGAATAATAAATTTAAAGATATATTACATGCTTTATGGGACTTTAAAGAGTTTTTCTTTTCCTTGTCTTTTTCACTACTTCCAGGCAAACTAGAAAATAATTCAGTGAGATTTACCAGTGAAAATGAATTCCTCTATAAAATTATCAACAAATCAGAAAGTCCTCATAACCTGTTATATCTTAAATTGCTGGTGTGATTTATAATGTCTTGAGGAAAGAATATAATGTTCCTCACAATCTCTTCCAGACAGATTTTTTTTAAATAAAAAATAATAAAGCTTAAAAGTATGCTGGGAATCATGAATATGCTAAATGTGTGTGAGCAACTTATGGCAACTACAAGGGATTAATAGCAATTTTTATTCTCCACAAAATGTAACTCATTTCTTTTTAATGGTAATATGTTTGCTCAGAGTACATCTCTTCAGGCAGATAGAGGAAAAACTATAGAGACCTCACACAAATAGCTCTTTTGATATTCTTCCTGATAAGGCCACCCTTTTAGAGAACAAAAATTAAGTTTGGCCGTGCATTGTAACATCCATGTGTTTGACCATTGAACGCAATGTGTGGCCATTAGAAATAAAAGAAAAATCAATAGGGTTTCATTAAAACAGCAGGCAATCAGGGCTACGGCACTAGCTTAATTACAGTTTCAGTAGCATTTGCTTTAATTGGAAAGAATAAAAGAAGTGAAGTGGAGTGAATGAAGAAATTAGCATATCTATCACTGTTGTCACATTGTACTGTGGCCTTAAAGCACTGTTTGCTCTTTAGTATCCCCCATGCTTTGTGAGGCCCTGAAAAAATATGGAAAGGCAATTAGCAAATAATCAGATTGCTAATCCTTTGCAGGATTCTAATTAAAGAACTTTATAAGGCCGGGAATGCAGTTTTTAATCTTTATTCTATACAGCAGACACAATTTGCATCGCGCGGGCTGGTGCAGCGCTGAGCTCACATGCACTGAGCCAAGAGCAGAGGAAGGGGTTGGTGCTGTATCTTTGACCTTCAGAGGGTGGAACAGGTTTTCCAGAGCAGCTGTGGCTGCCCCTGGATCCCTGGAAGTGCCTAAACCCAGGCTGGATGGGGCTTGGAGCAGCCTGGGACAGTGGAAGGTGTCCCTGTCCATGGCAGGGGTGGAATGAGTTGGGTTTTAAGGTTCCTTCCAAGCCAGACCCTTCTGTGATTCCAGGATATAATCCAACTCTCCAGTGGGAGTTATCCTAAAAAAAATTTGTGCTGTCACACAAAAATCCTCTTCAAAAAGCAGCAGCCTCCAGCAGCCAGGCCACAGGAAAAAGCAACCTTAGAGATGAAGTTACCAAAAGCATGACAGGTATTTACAGTCACTGTCACTGTCTGTCAGCAACCAAATCTGGTCTGGGGCAGTTCACTTCACTTCTATCACAGTTCATTTCAGTTCTATCTCAGTCTGTCAGAATTAGGAATAAAACTGTTTATTCATACTTACAAAGAGATCAGCCAGTAAAGTGGCATTTTTACTTCTTTTGTGCAGATGTATCTTGAGGCCAGCACAACTAATGGCAGTGACATCACACAGGTAGGCTAAAAAAATATGTGGAAAAGCTAATATATTATTCTCACTACTCCTGAAAAGTTAATTCAAATGTCAATTATCTTCTTGTCATTAAATTGCTCATAAAACAATCATGACTTTCATGGATGAATTCACTCCTTGGAATTATTATGTGGTTGTTTGGGGAAAAAAGAAACTTGTTCAGTCACAGGTCATCCGTGGATCATGATTTATTTAGAACTCTGTCTTGTTGTGTGTGCCATCTCTTGCACAATGTTCAATACATACATGTTTTTGGGGTGTTTTTGCTATTTTGTCTCTCTGTGACATGAGACCTCAGGTTTCTTTGAGATGCATCACATTTCTATAATCAAGACCCAATTTCTTAATGGATTTTGTACTGAAGGCTCCAATATTCAAATCTGGGCTGTTTGGAGAGCATTGCATAAAGCCACACTGGAGATCAGGGAGCAGAATCCAGACCAGAAGTTCTTGAATGATCAATACAGGACAGCTCCTGTGTTTGTAAACAGAAATAAATTCCTAAATATCTAAGTAGATGCTTAGAGTGTTTTAAATCACCCTCTCAGCAGTGGGTGATGTTAAATCCAATTAAAAATCAGCGGGAATTAGGCACCTGGAGGGTACAGCTCTCAGTTCACAGTCACAACCCTGACGTGTTCACTCTTTCCATCTTCTTTTCACAGCCTTGCCTTTATGCAAAGAACAATTCAAAGGAGCCATAAAATGGGGAAAGACACTAAAAATCCTACCCATTTCTTGTAGTAAAATTCTCATTTGTAATAAAATTCTCATTTCTGACTGGGCAGCGTTCCTGGGGTTCATAGTGTGGCAGATCCCTCAAGCTTGCCAACATTTCCTCCCAGATTGGAGGACCAGAACTTCCATCCCAAGGGCACTGGAGGTGTCTCCCTGCAGCCCAGGAGCTCCAGCAGACACCAGAAGATGGTGACATGAGTACAGAGACATGGAATGAGCTCCCCAGAAAGGAGCTGGAAAGGAGGCAGTGCAGGGAGGTAAATGTTTTGATGAATTACTACAAACCAAAGTGAATGGAATTAATTGCAGGTTTGATGCTGTTTTAAGCACTGTCGGATAAAACATCCTTTTATGCTGCTGATATTGAATTAACTCCTAAAGTTGCTGCAAATGTCTTTCGGCCAAAGGATTCTTGAAGGGCAGAAATATATTTATGGGAGTGGAAACCCAATTTGAGGTGGAACTTCCACAGACACAAACAAATGCCTCAAACCAGTTTGGCAGTATGTGATAACTCTATTTGTAATTAAAGGTTAAAGTATACTTAAACCAGTTTGGCAGTTAAAACCAATTTCAATTGAAAATATACATTTGTAATTGCAAATGGAAAGATTTCCTGTAATAGCAGTAACAGACCCATTTTCTAATAAGATGAACAATACAGTTGATGACTGAAGCATCTGTATATAGTTACATACAGCATTTCTGTACTGCAGGCTGCCAATTTATTTCAGCAGTGAAAAGCTTGATTTATTGTTTGTAGCATTACCATCTGTTGTAGTTATTACAGAAATTATATATAAACCAGTTAGTAAACACTTTGCCCCATTGTCTGTTGTTTTGATAATCACCCATAATAACATCTAGCATCAATATGGTCTTTAAACCCGATTTGGGAGTTAATGGAATAAGAGGAGGCAGTCAGTATATGCACCAGGGTAATGTCATTAGGAATGTTTGTGAAGAACAAATTAAATCAGTTGTAAATTGTGCTCTCAAGTCAGCCAGAAAACCAGTCTTGTTCAGGAGAAGGGATTTATATTTTAACCTCGTGCAGAAAATGTACTTAAGCAGATTAAAATAAAATAGGGACTTCGTCGATGGATGTAAATGGTAATTGCTGGAGCTCTAATGGCTTCCTGTTGGCTATGTCATGCAGTGGGCACAGCTATTTTAAAGTTAACCAGTGCTTGAGGTCATACTTTTACAGATTCAGTCATTAAACAGAACTAGACATGTCACTAAATGGCTGATTATTCAAATGATGAGCCTGCTCAAAAGTTACCCGTGTCATATTCTGGACAGAGGATTACAGAAAAAAAACCTAAAGTAGAGCTGAAATAAAATAAAGATGAAATGAATTCAAGTATAAGTCAATAGAAGCATCTGTATGGGGTCTCATTTGTTTTGCAGACTCTGCTTTCTATCAGTTCTCAGTGGTTGGTTAAATTATTCACATTGGGCTTCTCCTTGTGTACAAATCGTTTTATGTATGAGAAATGTAGTCTCTCAATAAATTATCATACACTGAAGTATTATCTGGATGGGAAGTTATACAGGTTGTAGGTACATGAGAAATAGGTTTATTATATGCTGCTACAATTTATTATGTGCCTGTGACCATTTCACCTGCCCACCTACATGTCAGCAGTGATGTTATTTTAGCGCCATTTTAGTGATATACTGAAAAGTCGAATGCAGAGTTTGCTGAAGACTCTGCCTGCATGAGCCTTTCCTTCCAAAACAAATTATCATTTCTCACAGAAAACCTTGTTTCATCTGCACCAAGCATGATCAATATGCTCTTGTTTATAAGTGAAATGTTAAGGGCATATTCTGAACTCCAGTTTTATTTGAGTTAGTAAAAATGGCAAACATCAAGCTAAAAATAATGGTTTTCATAGTGGGTAAGAAACAGCCAGTAATATTTAAAATATGAGCAGCATCTTTGCATGGCTGCTGGTCATAAAATCACAGAATGGTTTGGGTGGAAATGGACCTTAAAGCTCATCCAGTGCCACCCTTGCCATGGCAGGGACACCTTCCACTCTCCCAGGCTGCTCCAAGCCCCATCCAGCCTGGCCTTGGGCCCTTCCAGGGATGGGACAGCCACAGGTTTTCTGTGCCAGGGCCAAATGTCATTTGTAAATCTATTTCTCTAACAGATCACTTGAGCTTTAGGCCTTTGCCAAGGAGAACTGGGGAGGAGAGGGTTTTATTCCAGCAGGTTTGAGACCATCCTGGACAATCCCACCTAGACAACACCCCATAAACCAAGATTGCCCCACCAAGTGAGCTGTGAAGGAAAGAGTTGCCATGGTTAAAGGTTTTCCAAGCATTGTGAGCAAATCCAACATATTTCTTCACCCAGAAATCCCCCAGGGCAGAGCTGACATGAGTTGGTGGAGGGAGGGATGGAAGGGCAGCTGTGCACAGCCAGGCTGAGCTTCTGAGCAGGGGACAAAACAACCCAGAGAACAGAAATATGGGGTTTGCCCCACAGAGCTTCCAAAACCTGAAAAGACTCAAAATCCAAAGGGAAAACCTTCATGTTTGAGTCTGGGGAAAAGCTATGGGGATCTAGCAATAAAAGAAAATGAAGGGAAGGATGAGACCTGCTCACGAGAAAGCAAGAGGGAAAGGAAAAAAGGAATTCATTTTGAGTATTCTCTGTATGAGAAAACTTGAGGGAAAGAGTACTTTCCATAAACTAATACAATTGTTTTAATTAAAAAATCCTTAAAATATTAATGAAAGGCTTCTGAATGCAGAGTTAATTATAGCTGTGCCAATCACACAGCTCTGTCAGGATTTCCATTATGAACACTGGTTTTTTCAGAGGTAATAACTCAGTCAGCCCAAACCCCTTAATGGGTAAAACTTTATGTCCAAGTTCCCAGCAAAGATGTTCTTTTTTATTTTCTTTTGTTTTCTCTCTTGCCCATATTTCTTAATTGATTTTCTCTTTTTAGGTATGGAAAGAGTTGGGGTTTGGATAGATGGCTGAATGAATCCATGTTAACATCATTTCAGGGCATCTAGCCCCCCATTGCTGTCCTGCAGAGAGTGGGTGCTGGAAGCTCTGTGGAAGTGAAATTTAGGAAAGAAAGATGAACATTTTTAGGAAATTTAGGAAAGAAAGATGAACATTTTTGTCACAGACAAACCGGAATTGATCCCAGAGCCCAACCAAAGCAGTAGGAGTGGGGTTAGGACAGCACTTGGAGTCCAGTTTCCAGCAGGGCTGTGAGGCTGCAGAGGGTTTATTTGGGTACAGGAGAGAGAATTTGGGATCACCTCAAGCAACCTTGTCGAGCACTGCACTCCATCAAGATGTAAAGCAATAGCAGAGAAGGACTTTATGGGGTGCTCTGAAGACTCTTTGGCAAAATTCTTAAGCACCTCAGGAGCAAACTATACCTTTTATCACTCGAGTTAACATTTTTATTGATTTTTTTCTCAGGAAATTAAAATGAAAGACTTTAGCAAATAGCACCTCTTGGAACTATGGAAAAGAAACTGCTGCTATGTATCAGTAAATTTCATGCACAAAACATCTTCTACATGTATTTCATTTTTAATTTCACTTAAGTTCCATTCTCTTCAGATGAAGGAGCTGTGTTAATTTCCCACTAAAAAAATTACAGTACACAAATTTATGTCACTTCTGACAGCAAAATCTGGTGCTGAATACCAGAGTTTTTTCTTTGCCTGAACTCAGCCATTAAACCACCTGGTGAGAGATCTGGCTTGCATTTACCATATTGGTGTGAAAATTACCCTAAATATGAATGCAACAGCATTGCTTGCAGGCTAATGGCTAATATTGTATGCACTGGGGAAAAAAAAAAAATCATTGCCTGCATGTTTACTGTGCCATTTGTGTTAGTTCTGCTGGCTGATTTTCATAGCATGTTACAGCTGCTGGGGGAGAAAGGGAACCCGAGGAAATGCACAGGGTTTTATTGCAAAGCATCATTCTGTATCCACACAACTGGTACCTCACACTTTGCAAAGATATCTGCCAGCAGGTAGGAGCACATTCCTGGCTCACCACTCCCTAGGATTATTTGGTAACCATTTAATGAAAGATTGCAATATCCTGGTAGCAGAATATTTTTTTCACCTGCTGGGTAGTTGTTCAACTCAACCTACTTAAAGAGATGGGCTGCCATGAGAACACAAAGACACAGCCCTGAATAGGCTATCAGTGATTTTTTTTTTTTAAACAATATCTATTCTGGTATTATGCAGGCACAGTAGTTATAACAAAGTAAAGCACAGACACTTCACAAGTTTGAAATGCGAGCGTTGTAATAAGAAAAATTACATTTGTTTCGTTTTCTGTCCTTGTTACTTTCTTCCTTGTGATAATAGATTCAGATTTTGTGCCATTATCTGGGCTTATTAAAGGAAAGTGGTATCAAATTTAATACTTCCCATATAAAGTAAGCGAGCACCTGCTCATAAAATTTATTTTCCATGCACCTCACAAAATACAGGGGAATTAACAAAATGACTCTGCTATATTAGAACAAGGGCACAACTGTTACTATCTCTATAAGATTGATTTTGATGAAGATTACAAGGATAGTATTTGTCTGACAAAGCCAAGCACTCAAAATTTATCCTTTTTGTGGTGGTTTTTTTATTCAAAATTGTTCATTCTTAACATGACACTGCAAGAACCATTTTTCTAAATTACAGCTTTTTTAATATAGATTTTACAAAGTACATCTATGTCAGAATTTTTTTCATCTATAATGTCCTGGGTTGCATTATCACATAGACATGATGTACAAGCCTAGACCATTAATGCATGAGGAGATACAGCCTTTCTTGGATAAAACAAGTGCTAACCTGGAAAATGGGACATGTTTCATCAAATCAAAATCCACATTATGCATGAGGCTCCTCACTTTGGAACCACACCATCCCCCAGGGCAAAACTGATCCATCCCTGAGAACAGGAACATTTTAACCAAACCAGGGTCTCTTCTCTTGCAAGGTGCCTGCAACCCTGTGCTAAGGAGATTTTTAGTTTTACACAATCCAGGCTTACTGCCCAGCCTTTCCAGCCCAAAATCCTGCTCAACATTGGCTCCTCATCAGGGCAAGCCAGCCCCTGCACCCCTCCATGTCCAGGTGACACGAGGCCCACCCAGCCCTGCTTTCCTCCTGGGGATGAGCAGACCCTTTGCATGCTGCCTGCCCATGAGATGTCATGGCAGCAAGGCTGGGAGCCAATTAACCATTCCAAACCCTCTGCAATATCCTTCTTGCTGAAATGAATCCCTGATGGGCTCCTCAAACCACATCTCTGATGGAGAGGTGGAAGGGAGCAAAGCTGGAGCTCAGCCCCTGGTTGATAACTGCAGAAACAGAAGAGGGAGAAGCAGGGAAGGAGGAGAGGTGATCAAATATGCACAAAATCTGGTTTTGAATAGGTGTTCCAAGACCAGCCTTTTGATGGTGTTTCTATACCTGGCTCGTAAAGAGAAAAGGTTTTACAAGATGGCAAGAAGCTTTCAGCCATCTGTTCCCTCCAAAAAAGAAGTGCAGGAGTGTTTTGCATCACTGCCTTGCCCTATCCTTCTCTACCTGGTCCAGGCAAAGGAGAAAAGCAGTTTATTTACATCATTAACACATTTATGCTTGGTAACACCAGGCTCTGGGACTCAGTGGACAAAGTGGAGTGCATATTGTGTTTTATTGGCGACTGGAATAGAGAAAAATGCTTTCTTTTGAATTAGCTGGTCCTGGCAGGTTGCAGGCAGCCAAGCTTGAAAGAAAAGATAAAGTGAATACTCCTTGGATCACATCACTCTTTTAAATATAGCACACCATTAAGTCCAGCTTGGTTTTACATTCTTGCAACGTGACTCTTGTTTCAGTTATTTACTTCTGTTTCCACATAAATGTGGGAATTCATAATCCACAGAGGCTGCCCATCCATTGTACTGTACTGAAACAGCATGTGCTGAACTCTTGAACTATAAAATGTATTGATTATTGTTTCCTTTTGTAATTTTTATTTACTCACAGGAAGATTGCTCTTTATTACTCATCTCAGCATTTCCTTTATACAGATATTATTTCCACTGTAAGGCCCAGATTCAGGCCCACAATTAAGCACTTCCCTTGCAAAGAGAACAAAAATCCTGCCTGAGCTGCAGTTACTCTAGAAACCTCAAGCTGCAAATGCCTCCAAGAGAGAGTAAATACATGCAAGATGCTTGTTACTCACACGTGTAAGTGATTGCAGGTCTCAGTCCAACAGGAAATAACAACAGCAGAAGAGAACTGGAAATTCTCAGAGTAAGTTATTTGTCAATTTTGCCACAGGAGCATTTCCAGCTACTCCACAAGTGAGCCCTGAAATTGCCTGAAATAAATTTCAGATTTCCAGGATATCAGTGCAAAGGAATGGGAGAGATCTGTGAGCCATTGGCTGCTTTAATCTCATTTGTGAATGCCCCATTGCACCGTGAGAGTGAGAGGCACAGACAAACCGGGTTTAAATTAGAATTGTGCAGAAATTGGGTTTTACATTGGTTAGCCCCGATGAGCAGGGAATGCTGGTGTGTGAGAGGACACCAGGGTGGCAGAATTACTGATGAAATGATGCTCCCAGCTTTGGAGTGCACTAAAATCCACCCAGAATCTCTTCATTAAAATGCCAATTAGTGACACCAGGCGTGGTAATTGTGCAGGGGCTTGAGCTCAGGCTGACCTTGCTTGTGTTCCCCAGGCCAACAAACAATCCACAGAAGAGTCTCACACTCTCTGTTAGTTCATTATCAGGAATGGACTTGCAGTGGTGAAACATACATACCAATTTCATTAAGTTTTAACCATGATTTCATATTAAAGGATTGTTTAATTTCCACAAATGTGGAGGAATTATTCGAAAAAATAAAAAATAACCTGACACATCCTTGGCTGTGTTGCAAATGGTTAGTTCACACTGGTTTTAACAGAGTTTAACAGGATCTACAGCATCACTAAAACCTGTCCTGTGACCTGGTGATGTCACTGATCCCCAACAACATAAAGCAAAACTAAGGAAAACCTTCAGAGAGATTGTGCAGTTCACCTGGACTTCTTCCATGAGCAAATATTTTGGGATGTTTGCTTTGGCTCAAAAACAGCCATGAAAAAATTGACCAAATTCACTCTTGGTATTAAATAAGTGTGATTCCCTTGGGATTCCTCTAGCACATCATTTTTTTTTTTCTCCAAGTATTAAGGTACTGTCCCATATTAGTAAATACGTCTTTACAGAGAGCTCTGTGAATTATAGACATTGTCCTTTGGGGTCAAAAATGTTATCTTTTACAAATCTGTGCATTCTTGGGCATAAATATAAATATGAGCAAATAAATAAATAAATACATAAATTATATATATATATATAAAATAAATATAAAGGTATATGAAAATAAATTTAAGCAAGTTAGAGAATTTAAACACATAAAAATAATGAACACATGACAGTTAAACCTGAGAAATACAGAAAAAAAGCAAAAACAAAGGATAAAAACAGGACAGCTCCTCCAAAACAAATTTTTGATCTCCATTCATGCTCACTTATGTGTCACATCAGATATCACAGTCCCAGAAATATCAGTTAAGGTTCCAGATTAATTGGAACTAACCAAGTCCACATGAATAGCATGGATGTTGACTAAAATCACAGAAGGAATTGAATAAACTGGACACTGAGCTCAACTGACTTTTAACAAGGCCACAGCTAAAAAAAAAAGGTCAAATTGCCCTAAAAATGCAAACTATGCTGTGTATTATAGGATCAATCACAGTCACTACCTTTAAATCCTGACCCAGTTCCATCTCTTGACCATTATAAATCTATAAATTTATAAATCTGGCAGATTTCACAGTCTTGGCCATGAATTACATGTGAAAAACCCCAGGTTCTGGCCAGGTTTGTGTCTGGGACAAAGGAGGCTTGTCCTCCTGCCAAAAGCCATTTGCTCACACTCACTCACATAAACACAACCAGCCTCAAGTGTGGCCTCAACACACTTGAGGAAAAGCCAGATATAGAAGTTGCCTGTCTGGAGAAATAATCCCAACCAGCTCTTGCAGAGCAATCAATCCCCCATGGACCCCCTCACTGCAGGGCTCCCCCTGCTCTGGGCAGGGCAGGACACACGGACACCCCGAGTGTTGTGTTTGGGTCTCCAAGCTGGGAGCTGCTCAGGGGTCATTATCACGCTCAGAATTTAAACCCCACCCTGGTTCCACCCTCGTAAACACCAGCTCCTCTTGTTAATAAACCAGCTCTAAGCCAGGGAAAAACAGACATTATTGCAGAACAAGGAGCCTGATGGATTTTATATGGACTTCTGACAGATGGCTGGAGCAACATGTTATAAGCCATTAGATTATTTTCCTTTGTTTTTTCAAAGAAAAACATAGTCCATCAAAACTAGAGATGGAGTCCTTGCTTCCCTCAGTTTGATCCAGAAGACACCCAGGGGGATTAGCACATTCCAGCACCTAAAGGGCTCCAACAGAGCTGGAGAGGGACTTTGGACAAGGATCTGGAGTGATGGGACAATGGGAATGGCTTTAATTGGGGAAGGCAGGGTTGGATGGGATTCTGGGAAGAAATTCTTCCTTTTAAGGGTGGGCAGGCCCTGGCACAGGTGCCCAGAGCAGCTGTGGCTGCCCCTGGATCCCTGGCAGTGCCCAAGGCCAGGCTGGACAGGGCTTGGAGCAGCCTGGGACAGTGGAAGGTGTCCCTGCCCATGACAGGGGATGGGAATTAAATCACCTTTAATGTCCCTTCAAAGCCAAACCATTCTGTAATTCTATGAAACTAATTTTGTTGTTTTTTATTAGTTCCAGGTCACAGGGATTTAGCAGATCACACACTCCCATAACTTCCAGCTTATTTTAGCAGAAAATTAATTCCAGCACCAAAAATTCAGGACCAAAAATTCAAGACCAAATTTTATGCTCACCTTGTTTGCCTGGCTGCAAAGGGTTTGTCATCCTTCATGTTCCTTGAATTTTAAGGAATCCTTTCCAATGAATTATGAGGATCCTCCTCGCCCATCCCTGTTGGGATGAGCCTTCTCCCCCCAGCTGCTATTCCCAATCCCAGTCTCTAATGAAAAGGAGCAGCACTCTGTGCTCTGCATTTTATTTCCAGCATTTGGAGCCCCACAGGAGCCAAACCCAATCTGACACCCTCACTGCAGCAAGAGAGAGGATAAAGACCAGGAAAACCCGTAATATTTCCACTGCCAGATTTATGGAAAGAAAATAGCGTGTGACCTTTCTGGTTCTGTCATTATGAGCCACTTTTCAGAACAGCTTCAAGAGAATATCTGAATAGTCCTTTGCTTTTCCACCTGAAAATGAAACACTACCAAATTTCCAGCAGAAATCCTCAAAGTAGACAAGTAAAGTAAATTCTCTTTCTCCAAAGGCCATTGAGCAGGAGATAAGCACAGAGCCTTCAGCTAAATGAGCTCCCCAAGTAAAATGAACACCCCCAGCACCAATGAATCACAGCACCAGACTTGCCATTTGGCATTCAGCTTTTAGATGTCAGGTTTTAGCTAAATCCTTATTAAGCAGAGATTTTTCCCAATCAAAAGCAAGCTTCAAATAACCAGGTAAAATTTGCTATACACTGGAAAAAGAAAAAAAAAAAAGAAATGAAGGGAAGGTGAAACATCTTTCTGGTGTAAATATTAGAATCAGCTGGTTACTTGAAGATACAGGAAAGCACTTTGGGAAAGGTAGGTTGAAATGGCTATGGATGAGTTCCTAATGATAAGAAAGGTGGTGACTTTTCTGTGAGTCAGTAAATTTTCCTGCAACTCTTCCATGCAAACCCAGGGGAGTATCACTTGCTCCAGCTGCCAATGTTATGATTTGTACCTGAAACTAGCATCAAAGGGAAACACTCTAATAATACCTGATCCCCTACAGGCTTTGGGACTGTGCATGGCAGTTAAATCCTGCTCTGACAGCAGCTCGTGATGAGCCAGGGGTGACTGGGAGCAATGAGTGATCCTGGTTACAGCACATCCATACTGTCCTGCAATGGCCAGACTGCACCTTCACATGGATAACTGCAGGCAAACTGCATGTTCCTAAAATCCCATTCCTCATAAATAGCTCCCAAACACCCTCAAAAAAGATTCTCAATCCGAGTGAGAGGAAGACATGGCAGGGAGGTGACTGAGAAAGGCTGGGAGCAGGGACAGGACTGACCCTGGAAGGAACAGGTGATATTTTCTATCCTTCTCTTACCCAGGCAGGTACAAAGCAGCCTGCTGCTGAATTCTTTTTTGTTTGCACAGCTCCAAGGCTGATAGGTGTGAAAATGTGCTGCTGATAGAGTTCATGGTGTGGGTCATTTCCAGGCTGAATGCAGTCCAAGCTCATCCATATTGCTGCAATGTCATGAATGTGTCTGTCCAAGTTCAAAGGCATGGGGGCAGATCAGATGCACTGTTGCAGTTAAAAATATGTCACCAACACCTCTCCTGTGAGAATAGAATAGAATATATAAACCCTCTTATCTTCATTAGTATGTACACTGAAGGAAGAGACCAATCCATGGAAACAGCTGAAGTGAAAAGCTCAAAAAATATTCTTAGTCAAAATTACTGTTACTAAATTAGTTTTATCTGAAGTTTTCTGTACTTCTCATCTCCAAGAGCCAGCTACAGACCTGCAGCATTTCTTTGGTTTAGTGCTTTCAGAGATCCCCTCAAGCAAATATTTGCCTTGTCTGTGCTCCCAAGCAACTCCTGGGTGATGCCCAGTTTGTCTGCCTCCCTTCTTCCTCCTCCTCCATGGGATTGTCAAAGTTCTGTGCAGGTATTGACTGATTGGCTAATGGGAAGTGGACAGAGGCACCCAGGTAAGCATTTAAACCACACACTAAACTTCAGCCACATGCTCAAAACCTTCCAGGCTTTACAGAAATCAATGAAGGAGAGGAGACAGCTCATCCTGCTTAATTCAACCACCTTCAGGAAAGTCAAACCTCATAACTGGGAGCTAAAACCCAGAGAGCAGAGGATCCCAGATGTCCCATGGACAATTCTCAGGCAGAGCATCCTGTCCTGGGCAGCCTTGGCCTGGCTCTTGCAGATCCCTTCCCAGCCCATCAGGCTGCACCAGGAACTGGGCAATCAGAGCTCCAGGTTGTTCTCCTGTGCTCAGACCCCACAAAAATCCTCCAGAGCTGTGTAAGCAGCTCTGAAGGACAGACAACACTCCAGCATCCCTGCTTTTCCTGTGCCTTTCTATCCCTTTCATTTCCCTTCCTCTTTTCTGTCATACAGAGCAGGGAGCTTCCAGACCAGTGGAATATTGTGTTTTCCAGCACCAGGATTGGGAATATTTTCTGTAGAAGCCCTGCAGCTGCTGGGTGCCAGCCACCATTGCTGAGCACACCATGCACACCCTGGCTGCTTAATTCCCTGAGACAGAGCAGGGCAGGAGAGCTGGATGAGTGAGGGTTCACAGATGGATATTTTTGTTATTTTAATTTGCTCGGTGACAGTTTTCTGAGACCGTACACCAGAAAATGTCTCTTTCTGCAACAGTTGGAAGAGTCAAAAGTGAAAACCTTTTCAATTTTTACAACCTTGCCTCTGTGGCAGGCTAAGTCATTTCTGAGACTTCCCGGGCAATTTGTCTGGGATCAGGCTATTTCCCCAAGCATCCAGAAAAATCAACATTTTTTTTGTGTTGTTGTTCAGCAGGTTCACAAACAACAGGAGAAAAGCCACCTGGAAAACAAGTACATTGTTAATGCCAGGCAAAGAAGCTGCAGAAAAAGATAACACAAAGAGGAAAACAGTGTAGAAAAAAGTGCAATCCTCTTGGCAACAGTTATTCTCTCATCTTTACATTTGTGTCTCAGTCTTCAAAGCTCCAGTACTTTTTTTTTCATTTCACAACATCAACATTTTATTTGTGTTTCTTTTCAATCACTGGCCAATACAGTAGAACATGTCTATACATTACAACTTGTCCATAGGTATCAATATGGTTATCAAGAGGAAAGAAAAAACCTTGGGCAAATAAAGAAGGGAGATTACACCACTTCTGATAATTTCAGTTTTATTTTGATAATCACTACAAATTAGAAGAGTCTTTATAAAAGTTTAGCTTTGGAACAAGTCTTTAAACTTTAATTTCCCATTAAAATGATGACTCTGAAGCGGTCACTTGAATAAAACTTATTTTGGGCCAATAGCTGAGGAATCACCAGCCACATTGAACAGTTTGTCCCTCCCTGAAGCCCCATCTCAATTCTATGTCACTGGTTTTACAATTTACAGGCAAACAAATCCTGTCTTAGAGCAAAAAGGAGGCAGAGAAGCCCTGAATAGCTTGGACTGGAAGGAACCTTAAATCTCATTTAGTTCCACCCCTGCCATGGCAGGGACACTTTCCACTGTCCCAGGCTGCTCCAAGCCCCAGTGCCCAACCCGGCCTTGGACATTTCCAGGGGCAGCCCCAGATGCTCTGGGCCCCCTTGCCAGGGCCTGCCCACCCTCACAGGCAACAATTCCTTCCCAGAATCCCATCCAAACCTTCCATAACATTTTGCATCATGCAAAGCCTCCCATGGCTTTACCAGCAAACCCTTTCCTCAGTTTCACTCAGAAAGAACTTTAAGAACAAACTTAACTTTTCTAAACCAAAATAATTTCATCATTTTGTGTGGCATTAACACCCTGCTATTTCTATATGTTATCTATATTTTTCTTGTTGACATTCAACCAATTCAGAGCTAAAAATCCATCCTGCACTTTTTCAGGGGTCGTAAATCATAAAAAGGTTATATTTTATGAAAGCTGAAGCTGAGAAGTAAACAGCATATTTGTATCAAAAGAGTTTCATCTATTAAGCAGCAATGACAGGGCCCTCTGGGCCAAAATCTAGTTTTCTTACTTAAAAAGCTTAGTTCCTTTGTAGACTCCTGCAGGGACCTATAACAGTTGGAATTGGGTTTTTTATGCCTTTGAGGCCTCCAAATGAATGTTACAGTTTTCCATTATTTTCTTTCTTCTTTTGAGAGAACGAGGCTACCTGCTTATTGCCTAAAACCTACACCCTGCAATTGTTCTGTTGGAAAATCTGTCTTCCAGCCTTTCATATGCTCAGGCATTCTCAGTGCTGCCTTTCCATTTTACCCAGTGCAGGGTAAAACACACGAGCAAAGAAATGCAGCCTGCAATTGCAGGCAGCACCCGCTCAAAATTTCCTCCTTAAGCTTTTTGCATTTGCAAGATTCCCAAAATCACCTTTGAAGAGCAGAAACCTGCAAAGTGTTTATTTTATATCCTGCAAATATGCATGTTTTTATTGAGATACTCAAGTGCCAGTGGTGGAAGAGGAAAACATGAGTGCCTGGGAGCTGGAAATTCTAGTGGGGTTATTTTGTTGTTTTCTTCTCTGGGTTTTTAGCTCAGGGATGGATGCTTGGGTGTTTCTCTCCAGCACCTTGAAGGGTCTCAGGTTTTATATTTCTGTGTCCCACCTGTAAAACACTTCCCCATCACAGCTGTGGGGACAGACCAGTCCTGTGCTGGGAGTCACTAAAACACCACCAGGGCATAGCTTGGAGTGGAAAGCATTAAACACACAGAAACCAAATCACTCTCTCCACCAGCAGGACCCAAAAACTTCAACTCCAGCCATTCCCACCTGGCCAACAGCCCCAGTTCTCACAGGGGCACCCCAGCCAGGGCTGAGTTGGGCTCAGCACCCACCACCACCCTCAGGCTGATCTGAGCTGAAATTCCCCGGAGCACTTCACGCCTTTCCACACGTGTGAGATGAAGACATCAGCCTGCATCTTCCTGCTTATTAAAATGTTGCTATTAGTCCACCTCCAGCTATTAGAAGATGATAGACCTGACCCTTTTTGAATGGTGTAATTTCCAGCCGTGAATATCTATATATTCCCCTCTGATTACATCACAAGCATGAGCTCAGAGTCAGCAAATTCACCACCTCTAGACCAGCAGAATAATCACTAACAATTAACAAAATGATATATCCAAGTCACAGTAATCTTTTTAGCCACTTTGAACATATATTTGTTCTTTTGATGTCCTGTGTGAATAGGAGTGCTTTATCTGACTGATGATGGGCTAAACAATGGTTCAGAGTTGTAATATGGAACTCAATTTGCTGTAACTATCATCTGAAAGGCCTGGACAATTTATTGAACACTGCAGATGAAAGAAAGAGGGAAAAAAATTTAAAAACTGACCACTTCTAAAATGAAGAAAATAGAGCAGTAAAGGGTATTGTAATATACTTTAATCTTCCTTAATGTAGAAAAATATGAAATGCCATTAAAGCCTCCTTTGAAATGGATGTGTCCGCATAGCTTGAGCACCAAAATCTAGTTAATGAATCTATTGTTAAAGCAAATAAACAGGAAAGCAGCAGAGAAGGAGTGATCTGTGCTTTATACTGACTAATTCAGAAGATGAAAGCAGAGAAAAATTAAAGTTAAATTCATATAAATATTACAGCCAAGGAGAACAGTTGCAGGTGTTAAAAAAAAAAAAAAGAGAGAGAGGAAAGGTAAAGCATGAATTTTCATTCAATTTGCAAGTCACAACCAGGAGACACTTTTTTCTGTAAGAGCAAAGTCAGACAAGATGAAAGCTTTTGAAGGGGCACAATAATTAACATTTTAAAAGGTTTCAGCAATAAAATAATGATTCCACAATAACGGCAATTTAATCATTTTATTTGAGAAATTAAATTGATTGCTAGTGTTCATTTGTAAGAAGTGGCATTTACTGCATTTGCAAGAAGTTATCAAATCATGCTTCCATTTTAATAGTTGGGGGGTTTTAATATGTGCTCAACGTTCAGACAGAGGACCCACCATCGTTTTTCTGTCTAAATGCTCGTGCCTGATGCTGCATTTTTTATGCATGTTTGAAACATGAATAAATACTGCTCATGAACATCAGGCAAGAACAAGGATGGAGCGTGGAGGAGCTGAGACCCTCTTGGTTCCTGCAGAGTTTCCACCAGAGCAAGGATTCCAGCCAGGATTCGTAGGAACATCTGGAGATGCTCACACACAGGGGCTGGCCTCACTCCCAGAGTGACACACCAGGAACTGGCAGGGCGTCACTGGTGATGTCTCTTGGAAGGGTGGTGGGGAGGGAGAAGATGTTTCTGCAAATTTGGAACGGCCCAGCTGAGCTCAGGACCACCACAGCATCCCAAGAGAGAGGAGATGGAGACCCAGCACTCTCGGGATCTCTCGCTGCTCACGATGACCCCAAGATGTGTTAGAAAGTCTCTTTTCCCAGCCCAGCACTTGAAGAAGGAGTCAGAGCTCTTCAGGTCTCAGTCTCAAGGTTGCTTATTGTTCCTTATCTATACAATTTTCTCCTGTCCAGCTGAGGTCCGCTCAGCAGGACAGTCAGAGGCACTCTGCCTGCCCCAGGGCAGTGTTATCTTTTTATACTAAAAACTACTTGTACAATATTTACAATAACTTCCCAATACCTATCACCTATGTTAGACAGTGAGCTTCTATTCTAGACCAATCCAAAAGTGCCACCATCACAGCAGAAGATGGAGGCCAAGAAGAAGAAGAAGAAGAAGGAGAAAGGCTGGACATGCCCAGATTCCCCCATCTTGCCCCCTGAATCCCCATTCTAAAAACCCCAAAAATCTATTTTTCACCCCATGATAAATTCACTATCATTCTACTTAAACTCTTGTGGCCTGTAACTCTTCATATAAGGTTGGTAATTGTTTTTTCCAAGGGCTAAATCAAAGGCACAGGGGTCTTGGGCTCTGTGCCAAGGTCTCTGAGCCCCCTGGGCAGGGGCTCGAGTCCTCCAAGGCAGCCAGAGGAATTTCCTGGGTTCCGACACATCACGTCCTTCTCCTGCACCAGGATGGCAAGGAAAAGGATGGCTGTGCTCATGGCCAGGGAAAAATCACCTGGGCTTGGCTGGAGCAGCCTGGGGAGCACCTGGCTCTGCTTTGGATCTTGAATGGCAAAATCTGTGGTTTCCATGAGGAGCACCCCAAGGGCGATGCACAAGCAAGGAGAGAGGCCCAGCCCTGCTGAGGTCAGTGGAAAGATCTGCATCAGCTCCCCTGACTGCAGGCACACACTAATTCCATGATAAAATATAAAATTATGTACATTTCAAATATATATATATGTATGTATGTAAACACACAAAAATCTTCCAGGCAGCAAACACCAAGTTTGACAGAGGGAGCAGCCCCACTTCAGCTCAGGGCCACGAGAGAACCACAGGGTCCTGTCCTAACTCCACACATCTTTTGCAATAATTAAATCATGGCACAAAGTGGGCAAATCGTATGTCATCTCAACCAGACCATCCATATAATTGTCAAAATCTAATTTAGGTGACAGATCCACTGCAGCATACGTTTTGTGTACGTCTAATGAATTTGTATTTCCAGCCCATATATTTTAACTTTCTGATCGCATCAGTTCTTTGGTGGAGTGTCCACACACCAAATAAACATCTCTGAGATAATGATAATGCACCACTCTGCTTTCCCTGTCTGCCCAGACCCGAAAGCAAGGCGAGATGAGGCTCTTGTAGCTGACAGTGGCGTGTGCTCTTTTTCTCCCCCCAGCCCCCAAAATGTGCATTGTTCAAAATTGGCCTATTTCAATTTTCCTTTTAAAACTATAAGCTTTAACTCTCAGAGGTGGGAGTTGTGTAGGAAGAAGCTGCCAGGTAACAGATGTATCTGTTAAAGTTGCTGCTTGAGTGTGGACAGTAATAGGATTTCCAGAAATGAACTGCTATTTTGTGAGGCACTAACACAGAAATGTACAGTGGGAAATGAGAGCTTGAACTTTGCTTCTCCCAGAGAATTGAACCGTCTGTTTCAAAGAAGGAAGAAAAAAGGAAAGATTTGAAAACAACCCATTTTCCACTGCTTACCCTTTAATTTATATTTAATAAGAACAATTTTTTGCTTTGTTTTGGCATGTAAAAGGCCAAAATTTTATAGGATGAATTCGACCTGAATGCATCTCTATATCTATGTCTCCATCTGTATCCTCCCTCTTTCTGCCTCTGGTGAGAGCTCAGGATAATGTGGTGATGTTGTATGAACAACATTTCCTTTGATAAGGTTACACCAAGGACATTTTCTGCTCCTATCTGGCCACTGTGCCATAGCTTTATAGTTTTTAAGATGGCCAAAAAGATTTATGCCACCTCCCATCTGAAAATAAAATAAAATAAAAAATAAAATAAATAATAAAATTATAAAAAATAAAATAAGATAAGATAAAATAAAATAAGACAATAGATAAAATAAAATAAAATAAAATAAAATAAAATAAAATAAAATAAAATAAAATAAAATAAAATATAAAATAAAATAAAGTAAAGTAAAATAAAATAAAATAAAGTAAAGTAAAATAAAATAAAATAAAATAAAATAAAATAAAATAAAATAAAATAAAATAAAATAAAATATAAATAAAAGCCTTGGGTATTAAAGGCAACAGCTTGATGAAGGCTAAAGGTTATGTCCAGCGAGTGCCCAGAAAGGTTTTCCAGGTCAACAGAGCTGATGGTGCTGCAGAGCTCCTGACCTTGGCCAGGCCACCCAGACCTCTGGTGGCCCCTCACCTCCCCTTTAAACAAACAGGACTAATTGAAAATTCTTTTCTGCCCAGAGAGGGTTCACTCCTCCTTCACTGACTGACTTTTCGAGTCTGTCGTGGGTTCTGTGCTCTGAAAGGCTTTTAGTCTGGGAAATTGATGATTATGAGATCTTCAGTCTCCCTTTCTCTCCATATTTTAAAAAATTGGAGGGGGCTGGTTGTGTCATTCAAGATGTAAGAGCATTAAAAAATCAAAAATACATTGCAGCGTGGTACTGCAAGAAACATTAGTGGTAAAAGCAGACAAAACTATTTACAGTAAAATCACACATTTGCAATCAGATCACACATGATTTCATTATGTACTCCATGGGGGTTTTCCATGAAACATGGGTTTATTTGCTACCCTGTGGTGTTGCTTTGGGGATCAGGTAACCCCACACTCCCCACCAAGCTCTACCCTGCAGCTGTGGGTTAAAACTGGGGGAGTTTAACCCAACTTCCAAAGCCACATTAAACAGCTGATTAAACCCCAGCAGCATCAGCCAGGGCTGGGACTGGGTCCCTCCTTTCTTCCTTTGCTTTTCCCTGCAAAGTCCTGCCACTTTGAGAAGTGACATTTCCTATGGCAGCCTTCCCATTTCACATTTAGCACCTACTCCCTGCCTGGCAGTTTGCAGCCCAGCACTTGCCTAATTTTTTTCCTGTTAGCTTTGTAATTCTCCTCTTCACCCCAATCCTGTTGCAAAATTCAATTAGGGCTGGTTAAAAACTGCAAGTGCAAGTGAGCAGCACCTGGCACGGGGGCAGGCTGCAACATCTGCTGGCACAAGCAGCAGAGCTAAAGGGCTGTTCAATGATTTCTATTTATTTCTAGGGTTTGGGTGGTTTGACTAGTTTTTTGCAATTATCTCAACCTCTTTATAATTTTACAAAATCTGGGAAAGAGAGACAGGTCACCAACCATTTACTTCTCTCAAATATATATATATATATATATATATATATATATATATATATATATATATATATATATGTATGTATATATGTATATATAAAATTATATCTATAATTTTATAAAATATATATAAAATTATATAGATTTTTATAAAATTCTAAAATTATATCTATAAAATTATAGATATAAAATTATATATAATTATATAAAATTATATCTATATAATTATATATAGATATAATATATAAAATTATATCTATAATTTTATATATATCTGTATAAATATAAAATTATAGATATAATTATATATTTATAAAATAGATAAATATATTTGAGGTAAGTAAATATGCAAAAATATAAATTATCTGAAATTCATATATTTATAATTTTATATATATAGTTTATATTATATATATAAATTCTTATATTTATTATATATAATCGAATTTCTTATATAATTTACTATAATTTTATCTATAATTTTATATATATATAATTTATATATATATATATAAATTTTTTACATATATGTGTGTCAAATTTAAATTTCCCATCTTGCTACACCTTGTGTGGGGATCTGAATTGGATCCCTGCTCTCAGCAGTGATAACCCCATTGAGGCTCAGAGGTGGGGTGCTCAAAGCCTGGCAGAACTCTTCAAGGAGAGGGATGTGGGAGCATTCCTGGAGCAGGGGAGTTAGAGCAGCACTTTTGGCTTTCAGAAGCACTGTCTTTTAAATGAAACTGCAAGATGGTGAATAAAGTGCAGACTGAAACAAAAGCCTCAGTGATCTTTGGCAGATTACTTTGGGAAAAGTATGGCCCATTTCAGAAAAATCAAAGCAAAGAAAAACATTGACTACAATTCAGAGGCCTAATGTATTATTATAGCTTTTTATGGATTTTATATATAATTTCCTGTAAAGTTAAGAGGTTGAAGTGATCTCTTACATTCAGCTGCATTATCAGCATAACACCAAACAATTTTCTACATCTTATTATGTTCACAGTTGACATACTATTAGAGAAATGTGCAGCTGTCTTACTCTGCTATTCATTTCCTCATTACTATTTTATAAATATATGATTAACAGTTATTGCAGCTGCCTAATTCACATTTATTGCAAATGCAACCCCACAAATGAATGTTCAAAGCAAAGAGATGTGGTTTTAGACTAATTTAAATTTTACAGTTCCATTTACCCTGCTTTTTAATTTACTGTATAATGACCCTATTAGAATAAAACACATCTGGAAGTTCTTTGGGGAACATTTAATTTTCTGTGGCTTCAGTACTAACAGAACTTGTACCATAAAGGCCACAGATGCTTTGAAAACTGTACAAATTTTCACATTTTATGCCAAGATGCTGGTTAATTGTACAGATGAGACAATTACAGCAAGTCAAAAGATAAAGTTCTCTCTACCTTGAAAGCAAACTAAAGAACCTCATCCTTAGGAAACTGCTTTTTGGCCATAACCATTTTTCACCCTCATCCCTAGAACAAGAGAAATTTGAGGTGGAATAAAATGGACCCAAAATGTTCAGCCCAAACCAAAAGAGCATTTTTCAAAGCCCTGGGACTTCTGCTTAGCCCTAACACCCTTGTAAAGGAAAGGAAAATGTTCTCTCCCATGCCTTTCCCAGCTTCATTGCCAGCCCCTAAGCTTCTCATCATCACTATTAAGTGAAATAGTAAATCAATGAGACCAGAGAAGGCTTTGGAGGTCAGTGGGCAATTCCATAAACATCCCACATTTACAGGTTGTGGCAAGGATACAGATGCTGCGAGTCCCAGCCTGCCATATTAGCAGAATCATCCTGAGAATTTGAAATTGATTTGAATATTAAATACAGATCACTGCAGCAGAGCTCTTTTACAAGAAAGGATGTGAATCCATTCTCATTGATTAGTTAATTTATGTTCTACAACTAATCGAAGCACAAATCTCATTAGCCGCAGGTCAGTAGACCTGGGGAGGGGGAGAGGGGAAAATCATTTGGATAGCCCAGTTAGCTGTAAAGATATAATTATAAGCCAAACTGTTTAAAAGGCAGTGCCTTGATCAGCGTGTGCAGCTGCCAGAGAGGCTTTGTGTGGCTTCTCCCCAGCACTGAGGGTCTAAAATCTGATTTTTGGGAAGGTGGTTGCAGGCACTGAGCTCTCACAGGCAGCAGCAGCCTTGGCTTGCTCAGAGCCCAGGCAGAGCAAGCGAAGAGCAGAGTGTTTACACAGTGGAGGCACAGCTTAAGGAGTCGTGAGCCACGTTAATTAATGAATTAATTAATTACTAATGACCTCCTTCCCTGCTGAAGCATCTCGAACGCGCTCGGCGGCCTCAGCTCCTTTCCCTGAGCGTGCTCAGCCACCCCCAGACAGCACCAGATGTCAGCAGCACTGAAATGCAGCTGCATCAGAGGTGCCTTGTCTGATTTCTCAGGAATATTCTGCAGTGTTCCTGCACCCAGGAGCAGCAGCATTTACCTGATGTGTTTTCAGTTAAACAGCTGAGAGGATTTGCAGCTCAGAGGAGTATAAATATGGAAGCACGAGTGCTAGAAACACTTCCAGCTCATTGCTGAACATTGTTTGATAAATTAGAATTTGACAGCTATACCCTAATACAAAATATTTGCTAATTAAATGAAAATTTTCCATGTGTTATGTAGGTTTTGTCCATTTAGACTCTAAGTAATGGGAGTCATTTCATGAAAAGCTCATATATTGTACTACAATTTTACCCTGAAGTCTTTAAGCAACAAAGTTTCAGAATCAAATTATTATTCCAGGCAGATCTTTCTGTATTTCCGTAGTCCCTTACATTCTGTAATTGCTTTATACTCCATTAAACGCATGAAATAATATTCTGCAGTTAGTAATAATAAAAACAATAATAATGAACCCCTTGGAGCTGCAGAGCTCTGTGTACACACAAAACCAGGAGAGACAGGGCACCAAAAGGGGGCTCATTTTTGCAGCTGAGCAAACGTGGGCAAATCCAGGTAAGAGACCTGCCCTAGGCATGGAATTTTTCCCTTCCCAGTGTCAGCTCAGCACATGAACCCTTCTCCTCCTGGCAGAGGAGGCAGGAACAGTGAGCTGTGCTCATCCTGTGCAGCAATGCATCCAGAAGAAGCTGGTGATGCTCTCCAGGACACACCTCACCCTCTGGAACGGAGCCTCCACCTCTGCAGGGCCTGGAGGAGCTGTGCCAAGGCTCTCCTTGGGATGAGGCTGCTCCTTAACCAAGAGGAATAATGTGGAGTTTTCCAAAGGAGCACCACTGCTGGAAGGTAGGAAACATAAAGAGTTCTAAACAAAGTCTCCTGTTTTGGATTGGCTTTGGGTGAGCTGTGGGTTTGGGCTTCCATGTGCTGTTTAAACCCATGCTGTTTGGTTTTATTTAAGAGACAATCTCTGTCACAGGGACCAAAGCAGCTTGTGTGCATCACTCCTGCTCCTTCTGGTTGTTTCCCTGAGAAATATGGGAAATGGTGCTCCAGGAGCTTCAGATTTCTCCACTGAGCACCAAGCTGTGACTGCTCCTCAAAGCAGGAACAGAGATTTATTGGAGGTCAGGCTGATCCAAAACCTCTCAGGTTTAGCATCAGTCAGAGCTAGAGGCAGAGAACTCAGAGATTCTTGTATTTTATCCTGGACAAATCCAGTGACTCATTGTGTAACCTTTGGGAAGTCACTTGACCTTTTTGGTGTCCATTAACTCACGGGAAAACTCAGTAAATGGTAGGACCTTGCTGAAAAGCAGACACTTAAAACTGAATTTTCCTGGGTAAATAAATGAGAAAAACAAGTAACAAAGAAAGGCACTGTTCAAAACTCATCCCGTGACCCCATTATTCATGGATCATTAGTGTAATAGGCCACATGGGATCCATAAAAGGCATTATTGCCTTTTATGTCATTGCGTATTTAGAGAGTGATAATCCATAGATTATTGAAACAATATAGACTCTAACAACTCCTTCCAACCTATTTTAAGAGACCTCAAGATTTCAAAAACAATAACCAATGAACATTATGTATATATCTATATATATTTGTATATTACTTATGCAGTAGCAGCAACTGCAGTGCTTTTGCAAAGAAAACTCCTTTTAATCTCTGGACTGAAAGCATCTAGTTCACATTATGGTAAGTAGTTGGCAAATGATCATTTTATTAAGTTAAAGGCACTCATTAGTGCTGCTTTGAAAAGGCTATGAACCCTGCCCCTCCCTGCAGGGAGTATTAATGCCTGAGATGGCAGAAAATACTGATAATCAAATGAAGTGCAAACAAAAAGGCTGCATCTAACGGCACATACACAGCGTTTTTCCTTTTGGTTCAAACACCATTATTCTCCATTCTGCAGCTCTCTTTTTTTCCTTTTCTGCCACAGACAGGTACTTTACTCCACGTCTCTCTCTGAAAAAGGCATTGGAAGCTACTATCTTGAAATTAGTTCTAATAATAGTTACAAAGGAACAGAACCAAAACCCATTTGAAACAGAAATGTGTTTGTACAGTAGAAGGTGCTGCCACTGTCTTGTATCTTAACATTATCTTATTTTTTTTTTTGTTTTCTACATTCCACATCCTCAAAGTATTTCTGTAGGAACAGGGTCCATAAATACCAGTAAGAGCCTGCACCCAGAATATCAAGGATGTACCTAAAACAAACAAAGAGATAAAAAAATCTCTTCACTCAGTGGGGAAGGGACCCACACACCTCATCCAAGGTGACAAGGGGCAGCTGTCCCTGGCCTGTGGCCCTGCTTTCCACAGCCACCACCCTGCAGATCTGAAGGTGTCCTGCTCATGGGGGTGTTCCTGAATTCCTTCCAGCCCAGGTAACTGAGCTGGCAAAGACCTCCAACAACTCCAGCTCACCCAGCAGGTGAGGAACTGAGCACCTGGAGAGCTCAGCCTGGAGCACACCTCTGCCTCCAAATGCAACAGCCTGGGGGATGAGCACAACTTTTTCCACCAGAGACATGCAGGGAGTCCCTTAATGGGACAGTTGTCCTAATTTAAGGCTGTCAGATGTTGTTGGGGTAATACAAAACTGCTTAGCCAGGGACTGGGACCAAGCTCTTGATCCTAATCTCTGAAAGCACGTGGTTAATGTGGCACAGAGCACAGCAGTACAGACAAGGAGGACATGAAAACCACAAAATTAGACAGATATTTGGGTAAATTTAAGCTCCTGTGGGTTTTAAATCCATAGGAGGCATCCCTGCTTGCAGCTGTGAATACCAATACCAGCATCCCTGGTGCCTGCCTCACCTTGCAGCCTTTCTCAGAAATTCTCTGCAGGAGCAAAAGGCTCCTTTATCCTCCCCAACTTCCCAGGAAGTCAGGCCTCAAATTTCCAGGGAAACAAGATCTTGTGAACCTGTCTTTGTTACTCTGAGATTTGGCTGCTATTACCAGGAAGGGAGCAAAAATATCAATATGAAAAGACCCTAATCATCCTACTTATTAAACACAGTCTCACTCTGGCAAACTTAAAAAAAAAACCATAATATTTTCTCAAAGCACCAATTAAAGTGTTACAGACCTTTTCTGCCTTTTTTTTTCCCCATCACAGCTGATTACTCACATCACTGATTGTAAACATCAGCTTTCTTTTTTTTATAGCTGGGTATCTCCTCCCTCTTCTTGTCTGATTGTCTCTCAGATGCCAGAATTGAGGAATTGTGGTATTTTAATTGCTTCCATGGCAATGGTGGCCACAAATAAATTAATAAAGCTGTACCTCCGTCATGAGAGTCCAAAAATCCAAAGCCACAACTTTCTGTGGTGGGGATGGCAAACTGCAGCTTGCAAGGAAAGAAGCTAAATTTGTGATTTTTATTCAATTTTCTATTTCGCATTGCGAAACGGTTGGCTCACAATCCCTCTTTGTTCTTCTGAAAAAGAAAAAAAAAATTAAAGAAAAAAAAAACAGAAATCAAAAATTTGAAAGGTCTCTGGTGCTCTTCAGAGGCCTTGGGCTGACCTTTACCATGGCTGCAGTGCAGGCACGTTTGACAGCACATAATGAAGTGCTAACGAGATTGAGGGACATCATGAAGGATCCTCAGACCTCCTGATGAAATCAAAAATGTGCTCTGAACTTTTATTTTAAATTCTTTGCCACTCTCTCAGCGGCTGATGCAGCTCTTTTTCTGACACCAAGTCTCCCAAGCGCCATTTGTTGAAGAAAAACCTCAATCATGACATAAACTAAATGTGATGTGATCATACTGAGTGTATTTTTTATTTGGCTCTCTGAGCTGTAGCCAATCCTGTTATAATGTGCTTTTAGGGAGGCTGGAAGAACATGTAGAAGGCCTCAAGTCTGCTTATACATAGGTCTGATCCTGGACTGGGATTAACAAGGAGAGTTCAAGCTTAATTTGCACAATCATATGGAGTAATGCCAATTTTGCTTTATCATTGCCTTTTCTTGAATAACTGTATTCTGAAAAAAAAAACAAACAAACAAACAAAAAAAATCCCCAGCAGTTTTTAGTCTCCAGACTGCAAATTAGCAATTTTCACAGGCACTGTCAAGGTTTAAGGCTGTGAAGTTGCACTGATATGTGCTGGCTAACAATGCAATCCCTTACATTTTATCTTAAAAAATACAGATTTATGTCAAGTACCAACACATCCTGCACAGATTAATTTTCTTAATTTGGTCTCTAATAGCCAGAAAACTGTCTGAGCTCTCCTGAAGGCACAAGTAGCTGTAGGAATATTACAGACTCTGTGTCTGGTTCATTGGGAGAATTTACTCACAGCTGCAGCACATTGAGACATCAGCTCGGATATGCAGGCGGGCAGGTTAAATGTTAATTTCCTTTCCACTGTACCATTTTCTAACCTCTGTCCATGAATCAAAGTGAGTAAAAGGTTCCTCACTTAGAGACATAAAACAAATTGAACAAATTTTGTTACTTAACTGAGGAAGGACCAGTAAGTTCATTGATTTTTTTGTTTGGCTTCAGACATCCCTTTTTAATTAGTGTGAATTTTCAAACACGATTTTTAATTTTGGTGTTCTGTCTCAGATATTCCAGCCAGGTATTTCAAAGTAGCTCAGCTCCACAAGCTCACGTGTCTTAAAGAGAAAAATCCTGGCTTTGGTTGCAGCTGTTTGATTTGATGAAAACCAAAATCCCCTCCATCCCCTCTTCCACAAGTGTGGGAAGTCAGGAGCAGCCCTACTAAAGCCAGGCTTAGCACTGGGACTAACACAAAACAGAGTGGTTATCAGGATATGAAAAGCAGCCATTAGGTTCCCAGATCTTTTAGATGGATCATGAATCTCAGACATCAACAGCAACAAGTCTCTTAAGCTGACAATCTGCTATTTAATGGGTACAAGAAGAGAGGGAGTTTAAGCTTGAGCCGAGCTGAGGCACATTTCTCTTTCTGTGGCAGCACTGACAGCATGAAAAGGAAATGTTTAATACTAATGGGGACTTTTAAATTTTTTACTTAGAGGATATTTTTGTAAGTATCTAAAAATTGTCTGAGTTTATTCCTGCTTTTGAGGGAGCAAATTTTCCACAGCAGTCTCCAAGCATCAGTGTAGAGATGATACACAAGTGCTGGTTTTAGGGGGACAAACACACCTGTGATTGCAGGCTGCTGGAGCTGCTGTCCTGGAGGGTTAATCCCCTTGTCAGCAGAGCATTAATAAGATATCTGTGCCACAGGAAATATGCTTTCACTTGTGGGGCTGCTGAGTCCACCTCTGTCCTACCCATCAGTTCTTCTTTTTCTGGAAAAATGTCCTTCTTTCTCCTGGAGCTCTCATTCCCTGTCTGTGCTCAGCTGCTCTCCCAGCAGCTCACCCTGTTGGACATTCCCATCACAAGGGTGATTTGTGGTAGATTTGGATGCATCCCCCTCTAAATTCCACCTCAAGGTGTCCTGCCCTCCTTGGGCAGTGCAGACTGAGTTCAGAGATCTGGACTGCAGACATTCATGAAATTTCTGCTGCAAATTAGGGCACCTTCAGAGATGACACTATTCAAAGTGATGGCATTCACACTCCTGAATTTTCCCTGGTACACAGAGAGGGAAAGGATAAGCACAAGTACCTGCATCAAAATATTTATTCCACCATTTTGAAGCAATAATTTCATTTCATTTTGAAGCAATAATTTCTACTTATGGCACCTTTGTCCCATACACATTGGTGTAAAGGAGGGATATCCTCAGAACCTCCAAGAAAACATCCCATTGCCAGGGCTCCTGCGAATGATGAGGAAAAGAGCAGCTGTTTGATGCTAACTGGGTGGAAAATGGGAGGCAAAACCAGCTTTTGAAGTAGTTGTCTCAGGAGTAAAGGTTACAACACAGGAGTCGCAGGTGTCCATCCAAAGCAGAAATGTCTGTCCCTCCCCACCTTCCCTGTCTGAGCTGAATGTTGAACACACAGAGCTGCTTTTGGTTTGCACTGAAAGCCCTTCTAGCAAACACTCTTGGGTTTCATCCCCATTTACCTGCCTAATTACCTGTGATACAGCTCCAGATTTACATGGGTATTTATATTTAGCCACTAGAAGAATAGTGTAGAACTTCTTTTTCTCCCTTTAAATATTTTACTCCCCTTCCATGAAAAAAAGATAGAGTGAAAACATTGAGGACATTGATTTTTTCCTTCCAAAATTAAGAAGAAATTTAAAAAACAAAAGCTAGAAAGAAAACCTTCATCTACTTTCACACAAAAGATGTTTCACTTAAATATCAAAATATCACAATGGTTGTAGGGTTGGGTTTTCTTTCTTTTGCTTCCATAAAATTACTTCTGAGACGTTTCTTGTTGACATTCAGCACTACTGGAGCAAGATTATTTTATAGCTGAGGAACAGAAGCATTTCCTTTTGAACCCTCCACAGTCTGGAAGGGAAATGGGGGAGCAGAGCAGTCGAATTTATTTGGGGTTTCACAGCTGCTCCTCCGTGTCCTCAGTCCTGCCCAGGAGCCAGGGGAGAGGGGACATCACAAATGATGGTGACCAAGGCCCCACCACTCTTGATTTTCAAGCATGTGCTGAAGTCTGGGGTGGAGTAAAATATATTGCTCTGATATCCATGCATTGTACCTTTCCTCTGCTTCTGGTGCTAAATTTTAACCTAAGGCAAAAATGTAGGTTATGGCATAATTTATTAAAAAATCAATACCATATTCCCCAGTAATGGCACAAACACTCCAGCTTATAATAGCTTTACTGTAGTAGGGGATTTTTTTATCATTACTTTCCAATATGAGAACGCTTGTTCTAAGGTCAACAGACATCACATGGTCAGGGGAGATTTTTATGGGAGTGCAGCAGGAGCAGCCTGAACTGGTGCACGTGTGGGGCTGACCTCACCACGGGGTGGGATGCTGCACACACAAAAGGTGCTGCCACTGGAAAATTCCTGTAGATCCCAGTTTTCTGTCCCCATGGCCATCATAACCTGTGGTTCCTGGCTGATTTTCTGACTGCTGATCCCTCTTTTCTGTCCTTCTAGCCATCATAACACGAGGTTGCTGCATGGTTTTCTGAAGATTTCCTGCCAAGCACCTCCTCCCAACCCTTTTCTACATCCAAGCATGCCCAGCTCCCTGCCCAGCACACACAAAGTCCTGCCTCCCCAGAAGGCAGCCCATAAAGGGTTTATTTGAAAATTAATTCCTTTCTCTCCTGGCTCTCTCATTAGTTGCTAGGTTATCTCCCCTCTATGATGTAAAACCCCAAACGGCTGCAAAGGCACTTTGTGTCTGCAGTTGGAGCGATGAAGAATGGCCTCAATGAGATTATGCTAACTTTATATAACTTATTAAAATGAATATCAAACTTTGTTTTTTGCCTCATTCAATTTTTGATGTTAATTAAGTAAGCACAAGCATAAGAAAGGAAATTGGATTTGCTACTTAAGGAACTTCCAATAAAGCCATGGATGTTAGTGAAATGAGTTTCTAATAAACATTAATAAGTGTCTCTATAACAAGCAGTGCTTGTCTTTTAAGAACATTGGATTTTTCTCACAGGATATGGACAGCAATAAAATACATTTGCAAATATGAAGATATATTACAGGGACATTTTTCACCGCAGGCCTCAGTTCCCAGCTTTCTGAGTTTGTGACCTTGGGAACAATCATGGGCCAAGAAATTCAAAAAAACATTTTAAAATTCATACAAATGTAATTTAGGAGCAGCTCTGGCTAGATGGGAACTTTAGACAAGATTTTTACGGTGAATAATGATTTTCTTTGTCCATTTCAGACAAATTTAATGTTGCTACTACATTTGACATCAATCACCCAGTCATGAGCAGCCACATCCTTGCTCAGGCTAATGACAGGAGAGGAAGGTGCAGAGCCAGGACAGTGCAGCTGTGCACATGGAGACTCAGGGACAGCCAGAGCTTCTATTTCACCTCTCCTGCTGCAGCCAGAACAAAGCTATTAGAGCCAAGCACAAGGGGAGCATCTCCCTCACAGCTCTGCTCATTCCTCGCTCCTAAAACCAGGTGGGGTTTGAGAAATCCCTATCTGGGCAAAAGACAATTTCCAACTCGCAAAACAATGTCTGGAGCAGATTTTGTTTGCCTGCTGCCCTTGCATTTGGCAGCTGGAATGGGTGACAGGTGCACAAGGAGAAGAATTGTGGAGCAAGATGGTGACATTTTCACATCATCTTTTGAGCATAAAATGCCACCTTTTAAATGCAGAGGCACCGTAGGGTGCTGAGGGGGCCGCACGTGGTGGTTCAAGTCATAAATCAGCAAAGACACACAGCACAAGAGCAGAGCTGGTTAAAGAAGAAATAAATGAGGTCTTTTTCAACTAAACAGAAAAATAACTTTTCCACATTGGATCTGCCAGAAAGACCAAACTCTCCTGACCCCCTGAGATTTCAGTGTTTCCATGGGATGAGGAGCTGCCTTTCCATAATCTCCCATGATCTGAGCAGGGAAAAGCAGCTTTTCTGCACAACCACTGTGTGGGTCAGCTAACAGTGTGGCCAATGATCCACAATCCATTCTGCCCACAGAACAAACCTCACAGGTTTTTCCCTCCCTCACTGCTCAAACCTGCTCAGGGGCTTCTGGCAGAGCTGCACCAACGTGTTGGGTTACATCTGGCTTTATGGGTGACTCTGCCCTGCTGAAGTTTAAAATGACAGTGCTGGAGGGGTGACTGATAAAATTCAGAGATCCTCTCCATCAGAACTTCCAGCAAAGCAAAAATTCTGGGCTGCTAGTCCCAGCCAAACTAATGCACCCCGATTTTCATTATCCATCATATTACATCAGCAGACTGGCCTCAAACTCACCAACTCCAGCCACATGAATCTGTTTGCCCATAATTCATGTGATGCATCTCAGCCCACTCAAAGTAATCACTGCATCCCTTCCTGGTAATTAAAAGTGATTAATTTTCAATTATGGTAAGTATCCAATTTTTCACAGCGCAGCACTGGTCTAAGTCACCCTATCTCTAACATTCTAATTACAGACATTAAAAGTTCCTTATAATTATTGCAGAAAGATCAGTAAAATTAAAAATATGGGTTACTCGCTGCTATTATTACATTTGCTCTAATGCAGCCAAGGCTTAAATTTCTGCCTGAGCTGCCAGCCATTTCATCAATCTCTTTTTGTGACTTGTTTAGAACAACTGGTTTTATTTCACAGGCTCAGTAACTGTTCCAACAGGTCTGTTAGCGGGTTGTCACTCCACATTTTGTAAAGCTCTAATTAAGCGAAACAAGCTAAAAATCACTAATATGTGCCTTTAGCAAAGTAGCACTGTAATTATCTCATTTAACAGATAACTACTTGTATTTCATTTTTCAAAGCACAAAGAGAAAACTAGCTCTAAATGTCACTTTTCAGGCTCATTAAACTCACTAGAGAATTATCAAATTAGAGATTTCTACTACAAATATTATAATAAACTCTGTGAGTAAGCAACATGAGGATTTGGGGAAGGGACAAGTATTAGAAAATATCCTGTTTTGCAGAATAAATGCTGGCTGCATATCTGCAAACAACTTTTTTTACAACCTTATGCAAATTTTGGTCCTCTTTAAAAGAATCCAAAGCATTGAATTGTGCACTGCACATACTATATAGCATAACCTACAGAATTTTATACTGAAGTCCCAGATTCTTTTTTTCATTCTCAACATGATCACCTCTTTTCCCTTAAATTTCCTTTCCTGAGTTACTCTTTGGAACTGGATGGGAAGTGGGCGATAAAACAAAGTTATGCAGATGTCAGCCTGCAGCTTCAAGGGGAGATTTATTTGTCTGTGTGTCTGATGAAAGCACTAACACGGATCCAATCACCTCCCATAACCACTGCCAGCTCAACCCAAGGCATTTACATCAGAGCCCCAGGCCTGGACTGCAAAGTTTCCATGCAATAACCAAGTCATAACCCATAACTTGTTCACTTGCACTAACAGTGTAATATTCTGGATTTCAGCAGTGTTTCCATAAAGCAGGCTGTACCCATATCTGCATTTATTTCTGTGTAGATGTATCTCTCCTTGCTGATGGCAAAACTAATGCCCACACAGAATGGTTATGGAAAGTCTGAGAGATATTTCCACACCAAAGCAGCCAAAAAACTGGAAACAGCAAAATGAACCCAGTAGGAACTGCTGTACATGGTGTGGGCTAAAACCCCAGGGGTCAGGAGCGGAGGGTACAGGTCACCCACCCCACATTCAGGACACAAATCATCCTGCTGATGGGTGAAAACCCCTCAGCCCTGCTATGAAAAACCAGTTCAGCCAAGCCATTGGATTTTCCATCCTCTTTAACACCTTGTCCCACTCAGGAGCTTGTGCAGGCCACCAGGGCCAGCTGGATCCATCCCCTGAGCCAGCCTGGCCAGGCACAGCCCAGGAGGTTCCACCAGGGCTGCATTTGGGGCTCCACCAGGGATGCATTTGGGGCTCCACCAGGGATGCATTTGGTGGCTGTGACTGATGCCCTGGGAAATTCCTCAGCGTGCAGCTCCAGCCCTGGAAGGGAGCACACGGAAATGGAGCTGCATCCCAGGGCATTTTGTATTCTGCTGGGCTCCTCATCTTGCATTATAATATGGCTTAGAAGCCTCCTGTAAAGAAAGTTGGAGCAATAAAGCCCTGACTGATTGATTGATGCATCACCACTTTTAGGGTCCGTTGCACAAACTATTTGGATAGTGGAAGCCCATAAAGTATAATGTCTGTGCTAAAAGTGACACAATGAAGGAGATGATGCACCTGCTTCAATTTCAGCTTGGAGTCATTATTTAGAGCTGGGGGTCTAGGAGTTGCAAAATACTGCCTTTCTAGTTCCCTACTGGTTTGCCACAAGATAAATGTCTAAAACTAAGGACCCCAGGCACACAATAATAAAAACCTTTTTAGAGTCTAGACCCTTCCACTAGTTAAAGGAAACCTATTCCCATTTTTCTGTTAGGAAAAAAAAATGGGATGCAGTTTCCCAGTGGCAGAGATCAAATTTTTTATTTATATTAAAAATGCAGGATTTGGAGAAGAAAAAAAAAACAAAACAAAACATACAACCTTGCATGGACAAGAGCAGTGGGTTGAGGGGCAGATCTGATCTCAGCTCCTCAGCTGTGATCCCAGCACGCTACAAAAAGGAGCAAAACTGGAATCTTAGACACAAACCAGCCTGGTAAATTAGCTGGTGGTGTCATCTCCATCTGGGAAACACAATGAAGAATAACTAAACACTTCTGAAAGCTGGAACTAATTAGAGCATAGTGTTGGTACAGAAATATTGGCCAAATCAAGGTTGCCTTTCCCTTTGGTGAATTCTGGCAAATGTAAAAGGTCTGAGCCACAAAAAATTCAACCCAACCCAAAAATTGCAAAATCAGTTCAAGACTGAGCCCCCAGATCAGTCCCTGTTTGCACTGTGGGTTTTACAGGCATCCTAGGGGGAACACATTTCTCTCTAAACTCAATCCTATTGATAATTTTTTAAGGACAAAGCCTGCAAATTTTCCATTCCCACCTATGTTAAGAGCAGTTGAGGCCATTCAGATAAGATAGCCCCAGAGAGGTTTTTTCCCCTCAAAGAGATGCTCAGCTCTTTCAGAGGTTTTGCAGCTATTTCAGTCAGAATGAATGATCCATGCATGAACACAAACCCTCGCAGGCAAAACTCTCTGAGAAACTGCGGGAAAATGTAATTTGTGAAATTCACTTGTGAAATTCTCCCTGGAAAATGAGGACATGGACTTTTGGAGCAAATCCAGAGGTGGCCACAGAGATGCTCAGGGGGCTGGAGCATCTCTGCTATAAAGACAGGCTGGGACAGCTGGGGCTGTTCACCTGGAGAAGGCTCCAGGGAGAGCTCAGAGCCCCTTCCAGGGCCTGAAGGGGCTCCAGGAGAGCTGGAGAGGGACTGGGGACAAGGGATGGAGGGACAGGACACAGGGAATGGCTCCCAGTGCCAGAGGGCAGGGATGGATGGGAGATTGGTAAAAAATTCTTCCCTGTGAGGGTGGTGAGGCACACCAAAACCTTGAAATGCAAAGAAGGGGAAAGTTGGCACAAGACCCAGGAATGGGAGTTTCATGGGTCCAGCTGATGCTGCCCTGGAGTTCAGTGGTGATTGAGGCTGGAGATGAACCAGGAACACACCTGGAGGAACGACAGGGTCAGCCCCAGGCTCTTGCCTTCCACATCAACCATTACTGGGGCAAGCCAGGTGGGAAGAGCAGTGAGACAAAAAAGGAATGAGCTCAGACTTTGTTCACAGACCACAAATGAATTTGCCTTGAAATGATCCTTTCATTAAATCCACGTTGTCATTTCTAGCAGACACGATTGAATCCATGGATATTGTACGTGACATGCTTTGCATTTGTAGGGAAGAGGCCTGGCTATCAAATGACCAAAAAGAGGAAAGGTTAAAGAGTGTGACTTATTGAGCAGTGACCTTCAACTGTTCCTGCAGGAGATCCATTTTCCCTTAAGGAACAGAGCTAACCTTTGAACCTCAGACCTTCAGATTTACCTTCAGCCTTCTGGCTGCTCCTGACAAAGCTGCAGAGGAGCAGTCCTGACAGATCAGGTTTGCTCCACCCTTCTGACCAGTTTGGGATACATCTGGCCCTTCTCTGCCCTTTGCACCTAGATTCCATTTGCTCCACAGGGGCAACTTCCCCAGGGCAGGAATAAGCACTGCTTCTTCAGACTCCTCACAGTCATCAACCCAGATTACTTTTGATCCCCATCAAACAGAGCCAGTTGAATTACCCCAACTCACCACCACAAGATCTCCTCTCTGTGTTTATACCATCTGCAGGGTTGCCCTACAAAGCAATGACAAATATCTTTCCAGATCAATGGCTCCTGCTTGGAAAATAAATGTCCTGGATTAGCCTTGGACATTTGGGTAGCAGTAGGGCACCATTATCCTGCAGCAATATTCTTGTCTGTTGACATTGTCTCTTCCTTTTTATCTGTTGCAGACTAAACTAGCATTGATCAGAAGGAAAACCCTGTATATGATTTTCCAGCTTGGTGTCACCAGAGCTGTTACGAAACAATTCACCTTCAAAGAATTTCTCTTCTACCTTCATTCCATCAAGAATGGTTCCTTTTCCAAAAGAGACTGTAACACACTGCTGCAAACTTCATATCCATCCATTTTCCCTTCTCTCTACACATTCCAGAATTTCCTCTGCATTTTCCACAGCTTGTTGGTCTTCTGTTGGGAGAAAAAAATAAATATGAGCTATGATACAATGCTATTGACTCAAAAATACCGAATACAATTCCTAGCCCTGGTATTTCTCTCATGATTTTCCTGATTCATACCAACCCTGACCTTCGATTTCCTTCATATTTTAAGCTTGGATCTTCCATGGAATGATCCTTCTTTTTTTTTTTTTTATTGTGGGCAAGTGCCCACTAAGGGCCATTTGCCTGATCTTATATAAGTGAACTCATTAAGATGGGGACCTCCACCAAGATGGGGACCTTCAAAACAAACTCAGCCAAAGCACCAGTTTGCTGTTTCCTGGCTCCCTTCTTGAAACAGCAGCGCCAAAAAGAAGAAGGAAAAAAAAAATCAGCCATACTTCACAGGAGCATCATCAAGCAGAACCCATCCATAAGATGCTGTAAAAAATCTGCCATGAGTCTCAGAATCACAAAGGTCAGGATCTCTTAGCTGAGAATCATCGCCCATAGGTATGGAAAAATGTCCCACTGTTTTAAGAGTGCTACAATGCCTCCTCACAATGGAGCAGATAAAAAACAGCACTGCAGCTTTAACTTTATATTTCTGGCTTTTGTTGGCTGAAGCGAGATCCTTGGTGTTATTTTAATGCAGCAGCAAAGAGCTGCATTTAATACATGATAGGCTCAAGATGCCTCTTTTTTTTTTTTTCCCTTTTTTTATATGTGTGCTGAATATCCAGCATGTAATTGAAAAAGGAAAAGGAGCTGCTTGTTTGCTGCCTGATCCAGGAATGATTAAAGGTAGAAGTTTTTCAGGCATTACTGACAGAAAGGGTATAGTTAGAGCTGCTTTAAAAAAGAGAGCCCTCATAAAGAGCCACTACTCAAACCGCTATTAAAAGCAGGGAGTGAAATGCAGCTTCTTCACCAATTACTGAGAGGAGTGTACACCTTAAAGCACTCTGAATTGTGTCCTCCCGGGCTGGCAGCTCCCCAGCCCAGCAGCCTGGGCCAGGCTGCTGTGTGTGTGTGTGTGTGTGTGTGTGTGCTGGGGCTCTCAAACCAGTGCCAACCCATTCAGGGCTACATTAGTGCTGCAGGGGGGGCAGGAGGGGGCCACCACGCTGCACCAACTTCACTCCTCGCCCGTTGTTTGCGACCCATTTACAGCTGAACGGCTCTGAGCAGAGACAGCTCTAAATGACTCTCTCCATCTCTTCACCAAGCCACTTCTTTTTGTCATTTCTTTCTCTTAAAAAAAAAAAAAAAATAATAATCCAGAGGAAATAATTGATAAACCCGACGCCATCCACCTTAAAGGCAAATGCATATATCCACCTGGTTAAAATTCCTCCTCTTTCTATTTTCCATCTCCCTATATCCATTTTGCTCGGCACTGTTTAAACAATACTTCATCAAATGCAGCCCGAAGCAAATAAAAAGCACAGTAGAGTAAATAAAAAGTTAAAAAAAAAAAATCACAGGCTGGAGGGTAAGTACTTTTATTCCTGTACTTTCATTGCTTGGGGGAATTATTATTCCATTGCTGGTTTCAGGAGGAGGGGGGACTGGGGGGGTGAAAGGACAGCCATGTTATTCGTGAAATGGATTGCTCCTCTCACTGCTTTTCACTCCTCTGGGTTCTCAAAAGTCCAATGATTACAACAAAGTGTGGCCATCTATTCCGTCTTATTGACAAAGGTCCTTAATTACTGCTGCACCAGTAATACCTGCTATTAAATTCTGCTAAACAGAGGCTGCAAATTAGCCGTGGATCCCGGTAACCTTTTGTGTGTAATTACAGGCAGCGGGATTGACGCCGAGGCTACAGCACTGACCCGAGTCACAGCAATGGGAAACCTTTGTTTATCACCTGTGGTGGGGGCCAAAATGGGAAATTAAAAGCTCTCCATCAGTGGAAGGCCCTGGGAAGCCCGGGAAAGCGACAGGAAGGCAAAAAGCAAACTGCTCTGTATTTATAACCAACTTCTTCAATTGCTGTTTAAACTCACGGCTCATTAACCTGGGGGGCTGCTCCAGCACGCCAGCCATGCAAAGTTTAAAGTGGCAAAAATTCAGGTTGTCTTTTTGAGGTGTTCTGTATTTCATCAAGGCCTTTAACCTGCGTTTAAGAGCCCGTTTGCTGCACTTTGCTAACTCGAAACGGGTTGAGACATTGGGAAACCAAACCCAGCAACGCACAAGTGTTTTGCATTTCCTTGGCAGGAGGCAGCTGGGTGGGAAGCCCTGGTCTGCACCCAAAGGGTTTCAGTGTGAGCCCACTGGAACCATCTCTGCATGCCCAGGTCCCACCCTAGGTGGGACAGGCATCCCTGGTGTGCTCCAGGTGCCTGGGAGCACCCACTGCACCCGTAGATGCAACCTTAGTGCTACCAGACCAAGAAAGCACCACCAGAAAAGCAGTGCTGGAATTCTTTGGGTGGCATTGTCCTTTTACAGGGTTTTGGTTTTATAAACCAAGCTACTTGGAAGGGTGACGTGGGCAAGTGTCTCCCACTTTTCTCTTTCTTCATCCCCAGCCTTAACACCTGACTGGTGATCTTGTTCTACTGTTCAGCAACCTCTCCAGCAAAAAATATTTCATAATATCCAATCCAGTCCTGATTCCCTGACACAGTATGAAGCAAGAACATCCTGTCCATCAGAGATGGAATCAGGCTCTCCCCTGACTGCCAGGCCCTGATCCTTGAGCCAGAGCCCAGGAGGAAAGCAGATCTGAACATCCATGAGTGGATATCAGGTGGGCATCCTTGATTTGATGCCAAGCAGAAATTGCAAAGAGCAGGACTCACATGGTTGTGCTTCAGCATAAATAGCAGTTCCCACATAAATTTTTAGACAAATAGCTAATTAATCCTGCCTTTATAAACAATTAATTTATGAAGAAGTCTCAAGGACTCTGTTGAAAACCCTGAAATCCTCACCCCAGCAGCATTTTCACTTCTCCCAGCAGGGAGGAGCTTCTGCTTAGAGCTCCCCATTAATTCAGGTTTCTGGCCTGGGTCCTGTGGCTGACATTCACATCTTCCCTCTCTCTCTAACACCATGCAATCAAACACAGGGCTCTGAAGTTCTTTAATGCTTTATATGGGCTCATTTCTGCAAGTTACTGAACAATCAGGGTAGAGTGCACAGCACTTTGCAGTTCTGAGGCAAAGATGAGGTTCCCTAAGGAATAAATTTGATTCTATCCAGAGGCTCAGAACTAGAGCCATTCCAGCCTTGAAGTCCCAACTAAGCACTATTTTGGAGGCATTAGTGATATTAAGGGCAGGTATTTCTCAGTCTTTAAGGATGAAGAGGCAGAGCATTACAGCACCTTGTTACAGACAGAGATACAGCTCCCAGCCCTGCTCAGATGGCAGGCAAGGCCAAAGCACCCTCTGAAAGCAGAGACCTGATCCTTCACACCTGAGCAGCCATCCTGCCCCTTGCCCCACCTTTCTGTGCACAGCCAACAGCCAAAACGTGCAGGGGCACGTTTATACCCTGCAGAAAATATGAGGGGAAAAAAATATCCCCTCTTAAAAAATGGTAAAACCAAGGAAAAAAAAAAAAAAAAAAAAAGTGGTCCTTGATCCAAATCTCAGGATGGTTTGGGAGCATTAGACAGATTCACCATTGTGGTAGAATCTTGCCTCCATGTACAGAAATATGTATTTTTACAGCAAGGAGAGCCCCTGTTAAGTTAACATCTCCTAAAAGATTTTTATAATTTTTAAAAATTCCAAAGCATTGCTGACAGTTAAAGCTGTTTGTGTCATGATCACTTGAAATCCTAAAGTCTGAGCTCCTGGAGCCTTTATGAGAGGCTGTACTGACCTGTACCTATATTCTTTAGGAAATAAACTCTCCTGGATTCAGAAAAGAGTTTGAAAATTAGATCTGGAGGCTTTAAACCCAAAAGACAAATAAAAAGAAATCATAGCTCATTAGTTTTTAGAGTAAAAAGGGGTTTTTTCCATAGATTCATTTTTGGCGAAGCACTTAATATTTTATAGCATGTGAGCTTAGCAATATCAGAAATCATGTTATAGAAATGTACTTATTACATTTTTGCACAGTTTCATGTGATAATGATAATGCACAACCTGAGAATTATTACAGGAAAATGTTTTTTCAATTAACAATGTTAAGCACTACTAAGTGATGTCATAAATCCTCTGTTCTAACTCTCCCTAAAATGTTCACTTGGCTTTAGAGTCTAATTCTGGAAAAACTCTCCATGACCTTATCCTAAGTCACTAAATAAATAATGCAGACACCAAAGAAACTGCCAGAAACTGAGGGAAGAGACCTTCTTTTTATGACTTTTGAATATTTGCATTCTTAACAGATTTTTAAGAAGCAAATTGCATATTAGAAGATGTGCTGCAAAATAAATATGAAATAAAAAGTCCATCTCCCTTCCTTTCTGACCATTTCTTGAGACAATTCTCAAAAGAAGCCCAAATAACATTTTACCTGAAAGTTTCTATAGAGACAGAAGGTAGTTTACTGGGGTCATTTGTACTTCATTGACTTTTGGGTATAAAAATTAAGCATCTGCCTTAACCTTTCTAGATTTTTCATCACAAGATGCCTCCAGAGCTCTCACCCTGACCCATGTGCTGCCCCCCAAAGATTCTTCACTCCAAGTGCTCAGACAGTCCAGGTGCAAGGTTATAGAAAACATTCAACTTTTAAACAATTTACAATAACCTCAGTGAATCACAACCAATTAGGGGTTCAGACCAGACTGCATTTTATTAAAGTTGCCTTACAGCTTTCCCTTCTCAGCCACACATTTTTACCCTTTCGTTTGGAGGGGTTCATTTGAGACACTGCAACATCTTCTGGGACCTAAAGGGAGAGACAAGAGAGCTGGAGAGGGACTTTCTGTAAGAGCATGAAGTGAAAGGAGAAGGGGCAATGGCTTTAAGCTGAAAGTGGGTAGATTTAGATGGGATTTTGGGAAGAAATTGTTCCCTGGCAGGGTGGGCAGGCCCTGGCACAGGGTGCCCAGAGCAGCTGTGGCTGCCCCTGGATCCCTGGCAGTGCCCAAGGCCAGGCTGGACACTGGGCTTGGGGCAGCCTGGGACAGTGGGAGGTGTCCCTGCCATGGCTGGGGTGGCACTGGATGGCTTTTAAGGTCTTTTCCAACCCAAACCAGCCCATGATTTCATGGTTTAGGGGCATGGTCTGAAGCTGATGAAGCTCAGCTAGGAGAATCCCCTCCTTTATCAGCTGGTGATTTGAACACCCACCTCCTTTCTCAGGAGCACATCTCACCTCCAAGCAGAGCCTGCATGACCATCCATGACTTTATTAAAGCAAGTTTTAACAACAAAAGCATTGCCTGATGTCTGAGTGAGGGCTGCCCACAGCAGCAGATGATGCTCCACAGAGACCTTGCAGCAGCTCCAGCCCAAGCCACCTTAAGGACCTTGTGAAGGCACATTCAGCTGTCCTTATCACCATCATCTGACCTTTCCTCTCTGCAGGGGTCAGAATTTCACCCTTTGTCAATGTGCATTAGCATTTTCCAGCTGCTCTTTAAAATATTAAAACACAATCATGAGCTTCCAGAGCGGGATGAAGGTTGAGTTCTTTTCCTTCTCACTTGAAATGCCCTGGAGTCCCAGAAGACACTGGAAATATATGTGGTACTTCACAGCTCAGATGGCCAACAAACCTTTCTAAACTGCTTGCCTATCAAAATCATATTTGGAATGGTGCTTTGCAAGTATGTGCAAAATTTACATTACAAAAGATGCAGTGTGACATCGAGAAAGAGTTACTACAACTGTTCTCAACCACTGTAATGTGGAAAAGGGGCCTCCAAGGATTATTTTTATCGCCCTTAGGACTCCTGTTTTGAAGTGCCTCAGCATGACAGCAGAAAACCTACAATTAAATATTGAAATCACCGTAGCAGTATTTTTTAAGGAAAAAAGAACTTCTAAGAGACCTCTTTAGAAGCTGAGTGCTTCCTCGTCACATTACACATGCTAGGGAAATAATTTTAAAATAAAAAGGTAATCTAAATTTTATATTGCCCTGGATGTAATAAGCTCCTGGTGAGCAGAGTAATATCGCAGTAAAATATGAAAGTGCAATGTGCTTTTTGATTACATCAGGGCTTTCTATTTGCCACTTTAATCCTTAGAATTCAGCTGTTCCCTGTTCAGTCCTTTTACATCATCCTTAACCAATCTGTCAAACATTTCAGACAGCCAAACCAATTTTCAGATTGTTCAGGACTTTGCCACAAGCACCGTGTGCTGTTAATAAGATTTTCATTTGGAGTGATGCCATGTCGTCCATGTTTCCTATTGTATATAAATACTGAGATTTAATGGCTCCAGGTTTTGTTTAATGTTAACATCAACAATAAAAAAAGGGAGGTTCTCAAACGCCAAGCCCCATAGTGAAATGCACTAGTGACAGCTATTTGCAAGGTTAATGTTGTGGAAAACAACATCCATCTTTGAAACAGTTTCATTAGCCCCATACAGCTGACCTCTCCACATAATGTTGTCAAATGTGACGTGCATCAGATTATTGGGAATATGGAGATCAATAAATATGCAACACCAGCGCTCAGAACGCTCCTGGCATCATAGCCCTACAAACGCCATCCAACATCCCAAAGAGAAGCTGTCATCTGTCAAATCTACAGGCAAATAGACAGGCTTAAGGGGAAAGCCATGGGTGAGGGCAAAATACATGAGCAAAGATGAATGTGGGAGTGCAAAGTCAGGGCTCTGATACATTATGGCTCCAAAGGAACGGCTCCAGATAAACACTTTAGAGCAGGACTTGCCTTATTTGTTGTGTTAAATGGAAACCCCTGCACGAGGCACCCTCCTTGTTTTGTGCACCCACTGCTTCCCTCGGTGTTGCTGTTGTCATGAAATCACAGAATTCAAAGGCTGGAAAAGCCCCCCAAGGTCACTGAGTCCAACATTCCCCAGCACTGCCAAGGCCAGCAGTGCCCCATGTCCCCAAGGGCCACATCCACAGGGCTTTCCAATCCCTCCAGGATGGAGGCTCCACCGCTGCCCTGGACAGCCTGTTCCAATGCTTGGCCATCCTTTCTGTAAAGAAACTTTTCCTAAATCCAATCTAAATCTCCTCTGCCTAATCTTGAGGCCGTTCCCTCTGCTCCTGTCCCTGTTCCCTGGCAGCAGAGCCCTGACCCCCCCCTGGCTGTCCCCTCTTGTCAGGAGCTGTGCAGAGCCACAAGGGTCCCCCTGATCCCCCTTTTCTCTGGGCTGAGCTCCTTCCCAGCTCCCTCAGACCCTCCTGGGGCTTCAGACCCTTCCCCACCTTCTTGCCTTGTCTCCACAGTGTCCCTCCCCTCTCAGATCACCCCACTCCGTGGGACACATCCCAATGTGCTCGGTGTCCTGCCAGCCCCAGATCCAGGAGCACACCAGGAACTGTGGTCCCCAGTCCTGGCACACTCCAGGTCTGCAAACACAGCCTAAGAATGGGCTCCCAAGGACAACAAAGGTATGTTTGGATGTAGTAGCTCCCACAGAAGTTACCATGTTGTGATAATATAAAACTAAATAATGAAAAAAATTATTATTTCCTTTTAATGTTTGAAATAAATTTCATTCACAAGTTCATTCTGGTATTAAATCAGAGTACAACTCAGCAGCAGATAGAGAAATCAATGTATGTCGTATCATCAGCCCACTTTGTCTTCAGGTCTAAAGATCTGAAGATATGGAGCAGTGGCAGAATTAAAGAGAGGGCTTAGGAGCTGATTTCAAAAGAGAGGAAGAACAGGCAGTACCTTGCATCACTGAGCTCCCAGTAATTTCAACCCAAAAATGAAGGTGCACTGATCTGTCCTACCTGGACTTTGACTGTAAACTACAACTATTCAGGGACTAAAAATACCTGATTGCCTTTTTTCATTTTTTTTTTCTGTATATATGGATTGGTTCTCATTACCCTGTCCTGCGTAATTGGGCAGTAATGCTCAGCTCACAGCTTTGGTGGGGCTGCCACTCTGATGAAATCCTGCAACAAATCAGTGCTTGGAAACCCTCTCTGAGTGGGAGCTGAAAACTCCCCCAAAGCTCAGAGGATGGCACACCTGCAAACAGCACCTCCTGCCAAGGTATAGATGAATATTAAAGAGTTACAATGAGGGCATGCTGTCCAATTAAAGAGCCAACAGATTGGGGTTCTGGGGGATTTTTATTCCTTATGTGGTTTTTAAAAACACTGCTCATGTTGTGGAAAAAAAGGAGAACAAACAGAAAGCAGAAAGGCATTTTTGAAGTATACAGTTATAAGGTGCTTGGCTGATAATTTGCAACCTTGGTACACAACATACCTTTTAGCAAGGCTATTTATTTCTCGGGGAGAATGCTGCAGTACTTACGATAAAGGCCTCTGTTGGACCTCTTCATCAATAGCAAACCTTTAAGCACAGCACATTTCATAAATAGGAGTTCCACTAACACAGACTTCAAAAGGATAGAACCTGATAATTCAAAAATAGAGCTATATTAAGTGTTCCAACAGTCCATCCATAAAAGCAGTCTCCAAACGCCTCCTCTGTGCAGCATGACAGTCTATTAGAATAATGGCAGGGGAAAGCATAATTACAAGTAATCATTGGTTGGAAAGGAGCTAGTTGTTTTTGTAGAGTAAAATGCCTGACTGAACCCAGCAGAAAATGCAGTGCTGGTTCTAGCACTGAGGGCAGGCAGCCACAGAAAATAATCAGGGCACAAATCTTGAGTGATCAGGGTTTATTTTTTTTAAACCCCTACGGATCGCTTCATATTTTCCTGGTGAATTGCACTTAATTTGCTGCCACAGTTTAAGCCCAGTTACAATATTATTGCTGCTGGTTGGGCAGTGACATCCCTGCAGCTGGAAGATCACCTTGGTTTGGAAGGTCCATGACTTAATGACTTTCTTCTCATCCATGTGAAGGTGTCCCTTCTTATGGCAGGGAGGTTGGACCAGATGAACTTTAGAGGCCCCTTCCACCCCAAACCATCCTGTAGTTCTATGATTTTAAGATAAAATCCAACCAAATCTCTACCAGCCATGATTTTTGACCCATTCCAAACCCTCTCTGCAGACCATAAAGGTGGTTCAGTAATTTGTGTGAGAAAGCTCAGGAGGGACTCACAGCTCTTCCCCCTTTCCTCAGCAATGCAGGGCTTGGCCTTGGTCTCCAGGAGCCTGGAGGTAAAAGCAACCCGTGTTTGCAGGTAGCTGAGCTCCAGAAATTCCACCTCTGGTTGTTCCTTCTCTCTTCTGCTTTCTGAGTGCTCTGCCTTCCCTCCCAGCTCCTTTGCACTGCCCAGACTCAGGCATGGTCCGGTCATTGTGACCCACCAAGTGATGGTAAAAGCAGCACTGTGGGGTTCAATACCACAGATCTGTCTCTGGGATTATTTCTGGTTATCTTTGCTGGAGTTGTGCATCTCAACAACCTCTACAAGCCCCCTCTGACCTGCTCTAGGCGGCCACAGCCCAGACCATGAGGCCAAGGAACTGAAAAATTCACCTGGCATTGCATTCCTCAGCTTCCTCATCATTTTAAGCCCCAGCAGTTTCCCTCATCACAAACAAGGCCAAGAATACACTTGGACCAATTAAGCAATTATAATTATACCCCCAAGTGCCAATCACTTTATTCATTCTGCCATTCCACGTGAAGGATGAGCAACTCTTTTGTATTCAGCATGTAGAAAGCACCTCTGTAGCTGGGCCTGTACCTCCTTGCTGGTGTGATAATGTTTTTAAGGTAAAAACACCTCTTTGTGAGGACAGTCCCATTGGAAATGATCTGCTTAGTCATAGCAGCTGAAAAGTTTCAATGTTCATTACATTAGCTGGTCTTAAAAATGGAATTCAAACCAATTTTAATCAATATGGAGTAATAAATAAATATTAAGGAACTATAGCACTAATGTGCAGGTAGCCTAATTAAAGTAACAGCATTTGCTGCACTCACATACCTTAATTTTCCCTACGAAATCCTTATTGAACCACTACTTTTTTAAAAAAATTGCATTTGCAATTAGAAACACTGAAGTTACATTATCGATTTTCTGCTAAAAACCTTTTTAGTAAACAAGCACAAACTACATTCATTAAATGTAAGTGCTTGGAGCTATGGTGTGAAATTCAATTCAGCCATTATCATGAATTACACTGATTATTGCTGTAATTATTTTCTCTTGGATACAACTGCATTTCTGTTCCTTGCTAGTTGTGTTGGACATATAACCATGTTCATTTTATAGCTAATAATACTCAACTGTAGTTTCAGCAATTACTATCACTTATACAAATCATTAAGTTAAGCTATGGGTAGCTAGCAAAATTTAAAAAAAAAAAAAGGTAGGTAAAACATCCTTTTATTTTTTACCTCTAAAGTAACTAATGGCATTAGCAACAGAGGAAAATTACCAATGTTAAATGATTTTCATTAGAAAAAGTGATCACCCGTGATACACTTTCACGGGTATTTCAGTCACAGTGAACTCTCCATTCAAAACCCAGGTAAACTATTTTTTTTACCACACAGGCCAATAGAATAATACCTTTTTAAAAGTTTATCTCTTAAGGGAACAAATTTCTTTGGAGGGCCGTGTACACACTGACACGTCCTAGCCAAAATTAAATATCCCAATAATTAGATCCATCAAAACAATAAATTTCAGAGATTAATTCAAGCATGGCAACAAAAAATTGTCTTACAGTTTGAGATCCTTTCCCAAACCCAGCACTGCAATCAAGAGATTGTGTTGCCAGCAAGGGTTGTTGCACTTTTCAGCCCATCTAAATTTGTCCACTTTCAGCTTAAACCCATTCCCCTTGTCCTGTCATTCCAGGCCCTTTTCCACAGTCCCTTTCCAGCTCTTTTGGAGTCCCTTCAGGCACTGGAAGGGGCTCTAAGACCTCCCTGGAGCCACCCCTTCTCCCAGGTTGCTTTCATAGGAGACACAAGAAATTTTGACCTGGAGATATCTTTAGCTAAGGAGGCATTTATGCAGCATGTTGGCCATATCAACATTTAGAATTTATTTTTTTTAAGTTCTTTTCCAACTCAAGTCATTCTATGATTCTGTGATGCTTCTCTGAATGTCAAATATATGGAGGTCTCTGTACATAGGGTATTGAAAAAAAATGTTTGCTACATTTGCAAAAATGCAAAAACTTCAAAGACAACACATGCAAATTTTCTGAAGAAGTAAAAATATCACCCCCTCTCCCAAATCCAAGAAAGCAATTGGAAACCTAGAACAAAATTCAATGAAAAATTTTTAAACCACTGTGTTCTTACTCTCTGTCCCACTTTATCACGTGCTGAATTAGAAAGCACTGAATAAATAGCGAGGAAATCCTACCTGAAACACAAGCATTAAACCCACAAAAAGACAATGGATATTCCCAGATATCTTCTTCATATAGGAACCTTTCCTCTGGCCACTTTGAAACCGTGTAACTCAACCTTCAAAGCAGGGCAGATGTGTTGTGGAAGTTCTGCTTAGCTAACCATGAACACTAATTGCAGGGAGAATGATCTGCCGGGCCCGCAGGGCATGAGCTCAACCCAAGGGCACAAAAGTTTCATCGTGCTCCTGCAAACAAGGGGGCAGGGTGATGCTCTGAGTGTCAGGCAGCCTCTCTGAAATGGGATACTCCCCAGCCTCAGCAGGAGTCTGGAGGACAAAATGGAATCCCCTTGTCGAAGTAGCCTTGGAGAAGAGAGGATGAGTAAAGAGGAATTTTGTGTGGCTGTGTGTACAAACCCTTCTGTGCAGCTCTTCCGCGCTGCAGAGATCACTTTCAGCCTGGCTGCACACACACACAGCCCAGCCCAGCACCCTGGCTCCTTGGCTGATGTAGGGATGAAGCACTCCAGGTGTTCCCCTGGATTCAGCAGGAGCTCAGCAGTGGCTCCTCACTGATCCCTCCGTGGTCAAGGGAGGTCACATCCCCACCACGGGGCTCGGAGCTTTGGCCACAGCAGCAGAGCCCAAACCTCTGAATGCTCCTGGAGGAATCTGAGTCACAGGTCAGGGCATTGCTGCCAACAAAACATGACTGAAGTTCCATCATGGGAACCCAGCACATCCCTCTGACTGTCCAGGATGGCCAAGACCGCTGCCCAGGGGGCTCAGAGACCCTGGCACAGAGCCCAAAACACCTGTGGGTTTGATTATGACCCGTGGAGCAAATTACCAACCTTAGATGAAGATCAACAAGCCACAACAGTTTAAACAGAATATTAGTGAAGTTATCACAGGGTGGAAAAGTAGATTTTTGAGGGTTTTGGTATGGCGGTTCAGGAGGCCAGATGGAGGGAACTGGGTGTGTCCAGCCTTTCTCCTTCTTCTTCTTGGCCTCCATCTTCTGCTGTGATGGTGGCACTTTTAGATTGGTTTAGAGTAGAAGCTCACTGTCTAACATAGGTGATAGGTGTTGGGAAGTAATTGTAAATATTGTACAGGTAGTTTTTAGTATAAAGACATAACCCCACCCCGGGGGCAGGCAGAGTGCCTGGAACTGTCCTGCTGGATGCACCTCGGCAGGGTAGGAGAAAATTTTTTACAGGTAAGACTCAATAAACAACCTTGAGACCCAGAACTGAAGAGCTCAAACTCATTCTTCAAGCGCTGGGCTGGGAAAAGAGACTTTTAACAATCTCGGGGTTGCAGCGACCCAGGAAGGCCCCGAGATTCCATCAGAGGGCAAAAAATCCCACCTAAGATACAACCCCAGCACTCCCACCTTCCACCAGCCCACAGGGGCTGTGTCCTTGCTCCCCGTGCACGCTGCTCTCCATGAGCTTGTGAAAACCGCTGATCACTTGTTTTTAAAATTTTAAAATTTTAATAGTTATAAAATGGTTATAAAAATAGTAATATAATTAGAGTAATAATAATTTGGACAATTAGGATTAGGACAATATGAGACAATGAAAACAAAGAGTTATGGACATCCGGGTACCTTTTTCTGGGCAAAATAAGCCCAAAAAAGGACCCAAAGAGTTAGCAGAGGATTAACTCTTAAAAGCAATAGCCTGTTGCATATTCATATACCTCATCCATGATGCATAAATTCCATTCAAACACAGGATTCTGTCTGGTCATCCTCAGCTTCTTCCTCTGACTCCTGACAGTGTCTTCATGGCTGAGTGAGGCAGGAAGAAGTTCATTTCTCCTGATAATGGAGCAATAAATTCTCTTTCTCTGAAAGATTCAGGTGTCCTGTGGCTGCTGTCTTGCTGCAAGTCCTTTCTTTAAAAAAGTATCTTACCTAGCATCGTTTCTATTTTAACATTTTGTTATAACCTGAAACTATATTTAACACACTACCTAAGAGAATTAATACAGCATAACTTTCTAACATAACGCATATAATATTCATTTGAATATTTGCAAAAAGCCAATCATAAAATATGCATTCTTCACAAACGGATTGGGATTGGGATTAGGATTGGCATTGGGGTTGGCATTGGCATTGGGATTGACATTGGGGTTGGCATTGGGACTGGGGCTGCACTCCATGAGTTGATGATTGGGATTGGGATTGGGATTGGGATTGGGATTGGGATTGGGATTGGGATTGGGGTTGCACTCCATGAGTTGATGATTGGGATTGGGATGCTCAGCCCTAGAGAGGTGTTCTTGAGGAAGACAGCATTCATCTTTCCTTCTTCCAAATGACTGGGATGTGTTCAGTTCTGCCTTGAGACGAGGAAGGAGCTCAATGATCAGTTCTCTAGAGATCCATTCATTTCTCAAAGCCAGATGGAAGAGGATTTTGAAAGGCCTGATGCTCAAGGAGGGAGTTGCTATCGCTGTTTCAAAGTCAGGTTCTTCTCCCAAGTGTTCAAAACTGCAGGATCCAAAATCCCATTTGAAACACCTGAAACACAATTTTGTAATGAGCACCACAATAAGCATACTGATAGCTGCTCTGTGGTGCCTGCCAGCCAGTACAAACCAGCAATATTACCAGGAAAAAAAAGAGGTTTCTACTTTTGGATCAGGGATGTGTAGAGAGAAGCAAAAACCATCAAAGGAACTGTGCCTGAAAATCCAGGCTGTAACTTTTCAAAAGCAGCACAAGTGTTCTCTGGACCCTGTTTCCCAACACAGATTGGGATGGGATTCCCTTTGCTCTGGCCAAACCCTGCTCCCTCTGAAAGCAAGAACAACCCATCACTGCATGTTTTTGGAAAGTAGTTATATTTTTCCTTTCCATCTGGGATGTGTGCAATGAGACTCAGGAGAAGCCAAAGCCAAATTTCCAGGCACTGACTAGGAAGTGGAGCAAACAGACACAGAAACAAAATATCCCGCTTTCCTAAAACAATTCTTAAAATGGGGTTTGTTTTCTTTTCCTGCAAAGCTGGGGCTTGGGCAGAGAATCAGAGAGAAGCTGGGGAGGACACCGTGTGTCCCACTTCAGGAAAACCATGGAAGTTGGATTTTTTTTTTTTTTTTTTTTGTGTAGGTCTCCCAGTGATGATGCAGGAAGATTAAAGGACCAAGTCTAGCTGAAATATTTTTGTTTAGAGCTTTCCTTTGAGATAAATGGCAAAGAAGCAGCATCACGATGGCACTGCCCACCCTCAAAAGAACAGAAAACCTAATTAGAGACAGAAATGTCCTGGGATGAGCCAATCCCCCTGACAAAACCTCCAGCTGCCCGTGGAAATGATATGCATGAAGGTTGGCAAGATAACACTGTTCACTTAACCTGCTCGAGCACATCCTCACAGAACTTTGCTTTTTTATTTGTTATTAAGAAAAACTGCAGCTGAGGTTTTCCCTCTTTCCTTGCACTACTTGGATCTGCACAATTGAGGTACTTAAAATAACATTTATATGACTGCTAGCCATGGTTGATCAGTTAGAGTGGCATGGTTCAGATAAAAGTTCCAATTAGGCCTTAACTGTTTTCTTAATAGAAAGACCTGTTAGGAGCAAGAAGGATTGCCTGTTAGCAGAAGAACAGAACTTTTTCATGTGGCAGATTATCAGTATTCTTTAGATTCACACATAAACAAGGCTGAAATGCAATTACATTTTCCACAAGGACCCAAATGCTTTTAACCTTTTCAAGGTAAAAGGAGTTTTAAAAAAAAAATGTTGAAACTGCTGTTGAATTCGGTCCAGCAACCTTTTTTTTGTAAAGTTTTTGTTTCATTTTAATAATGGTTTAGTCTGGTTCACAGCCTGTGGCCTCTTCAAACCTGTTACTTTTAAAGATATAGCAGATGCTTCCTAAATGGAAAGGAAATTGTAATGATGCAAATCCCTATTCACATGATTTTCCAAATAGGTTTGAGCACTACAGGCTGTATAGGGCAGGTGGGGTAGTGTTACTGACAACCAGAAAAGGTAAACTTGAATACAAATAGACAAATCAAGCACATGCGTTCGTTTGGAAGTTTGTAGTCAGCTCCTCAATCTCCATCTGAGAAAATAAGCTATTATCAGCCCTGAGTGGCCTTCTCAGCATCAGAAAGCTCGAAATTAACTTAATTGCTGAACTGCACCTAAAATCAGCTGCTTTGAACATTACAATTTGCCTTTTAGTCTCATCAAAATTCCAAATATGTTAAAATTCTAATTTGCAAGCGTGCTAAATTAACACTTTGAAACCACAATATTTAACCTGTTGGCTAATCTGATGTCAAGTGAAAACATGTCAAACAATATGGAAATCATATACTGTACAAAAAGCCACAGCAATTCACCTAAAAATCTTTAGCTTGGGGGTGCCACGAGGAATTCTGAAGTTTGGTTCCATTACAAGCCCTATTGAGCCTTTCCTCATACCAGTAAATAACACAGATTAACCTGGATAAAGAGAGGAGTTTTTGTTTGGGAGTTTGCTAACATTTTCTTTGCTTTAGAAACATAAATTTGCAAATCCTTGCGGTTTTACAGCAACAAGCAGATTTGCATCTGAAAGGAAATTGGCTCCAGTTGGTAACCTACCAAAAATATCTCAGAGACATGCATGCCATTTGTAGGATTGCTCAGTAAACTACCTAAAACACCCACTTCTCCCCCAGTTTCTCCCCTCCCCAGTGTAATCTGACTTCAATACAATGGGTGAGGCTTCTTTTTGGGGACACACACACGAAAAAGGAAAAGGACAATGGAGATGGGGAAGGGTCTGGAGCCCCAGGAGAGGTTGAGGGAGCTGGGAAGGGGCTGGAGAATCCTGAGGGAGCTGGGCAGGGGCTCAGCCTGGAGCAAAGGAGGCTCAGGGGCCCTTGTGGCTCTGCACAGCTCCTGCCAGGAGGGCACAGCCGGGGGGTCGGGCTCTACTCCAGGGAACAGGGGCAGGAGCAGAGGGAACGGCCTCAAGATTAGCCAGAGGAGATTTAGGCTGGATTTAGGAAAAATTTCTTTACAGAAAGGATAGTCAAGCATTGGAACAGGCTGTCCAGGGCAGTGGTGGAGTCACCAGCCTTGGGAGAGTACAATAAACATGTGGATGTGGCCCTTGGGGACATGGGGCACTGCTGGCCTTGGCAGTGCTGGGTTCATGGTTGGGCTCAATGGTCTCAGAAGTCCTTCCAACCTAAACAATTCTGCAAAAATGCAGAAAAAGAAATTCCCAAACATGCACTCTGTTATAAACCATCAGTGTAAGACCTTGTCACATCCAAAAGGAATTATAAAAAATCACCAAAGCTTCTTTTACAGAGCCAGCTGTTCCTGTGTGATACTAAGGGCTGTAAAGAAACAAGGCAGAAACTCAGCTCATGGCTTTTGACAAACTCATCTCCAAACCATGAAGAACTTGTTGTAAGAGGCTGTGGGATGTGAGGAGCAAAATGTTGTCATGGCTTAGAAAGTAATTTGCACTGATGAAGTTCAGAGAAATCTCAGAGAAGTCTACTAAGGAGACAAATTGATTATACAACAACAGTGACAGCCAATATTGACAAATGCAAGGCATGGGAAGATCAAAGTCAACAATCCCAACAGGAAATCATTCTCTGGGGGAAATATTTTTGTTTATTTCAAATTTTAATCAGTTTTCATTAAGCATCCTTAAACAGTAAGCATAGCATACACAGAATTTACCTGTTTGGAAGGAAATGAATAAAGTTTCCAGCTTCGTAACTTTTATTGAACTTGTATTAGCAGGAGGTATTAAAAGAAAGTATCTGTTCTGCTATAGCTTCTTGGTTGGTTTGGGTTTCTGCTTTTCCTGCAAGTTTTGGACTATTCCTTATTGCGTTATGGCATTTGAACAGTGACAAGATAAATTGCTTTTAGAGTACAACACAACAGAGGACCTCTGCTTCCAAGTACTTCTAATTCGTTCCTAATGTAATGGTCCCATCAATGAATGGATCCTTCCTTAGCCTGGAAACTTCTCCAAAAAAAAGAGATTCCTCTTTCTCCTCTGCAAAAGTTTGCAGCAGGATGGGAGCTGCAAATCCTGGACTGAGATGATTCATGAGCAGCAGGGCTGGAGAGGCAGCATCCCTCACCCCCCTAGGAGGGGATGCAAAGGGAGAAAATACCCCCATCAGGAAACGTGACACCCAACTAATGGTTACAAATGTGTTTTCAAGGAGAAAGAGAGGGGAAAGGGCTTTAGAAATCTTCTATTCTGCTGTCTGGGAGAGCTTTTGTTTTTTAAAGCAGCTTTTTCTAAAATCATCTCTAAAAACACCCACCCTGCTCAAGACTACTCTCAGAAATGCTGGCTAAAATAGCAGAACTCATTTCTTATGCCAAAACCAACAGCAGCCAAATAAAACACAGCAAGGATTAAATCAATTTAACACCTCCTAGGGTTTCCACCAGGTTTTCCAAGAAGAGAGTGTGGTTTTGTTTTCCTAAATTTGCTCAGTCTTTTTTAAATTTCACCATGTCTTCCCTGCCTGTGGATGCTGAGTGTTGGGCCCATGGCTGGGCAGGCATGAGACAACAACACAAAAACAGGGGCTGGATCCCCAGGGAGAGCAAAATTGTGTCTGGGATGGTGATGAGCCCTGTGTGTGCTGCCTTTCCACTTACAAACGATTCTTTCTTTTTTTTTTTTTTAATATATATATATATTGATTATCTGCATATTTAATAACATGCAACTGATACATTTTATATATATTAATTTGCTGTTGCATAAACAATTACCAGTCTTTCATGTTTGCTTCTTTACTGAAAACACCTGTGGTTTTATATTAATACAAGAATAAATACTAGGTCAAGTTAGCTCCCAGCATAGAAATTATGAAATATTCTGTCCCCAGGTATATTATACATACATATATATATATATATATATATATATATATATATATATATATATATATATATATATATATATAATATTATACATATATTATATATTTTACACCTATATTTCAATATATATAATATATATAATGTATAATATATAAATATAATATGTGATACATAATATATATTATATGTAATATGTAATATATCATATATAATATATTTACTATATCTTATACATTATATATTATGTATTATATATTATAATATATATTAGAATATGTATTATTATATAATTATATAAAATAATATGTATTATATATAATACTATAATTATACTATAGTATATATAATAATATATTATTATACATTATTATTATACATTATTATTATACATTATTATTATATTATATTATATTATATTATATTATATTATATTATATTATATTATATTATATTATATTATAATATATTATGCTTATAGAGTTATTTGAGAGGATTTCACCTGCTGGTTTGTGACTTTCTGAAGACAGAAACAAAGAAGAAAAACTCAAGCAGGAATACAGGGAGGACTGTCTTGGAGTCCATGGAGATGGAGCAATTGCAGGGTCTGAATTGCATCTCAGGGTCTGAAGCAGGAGCCAACAGCATTAATTGCTGACTGAAGCTGCTCTGTCCATGGGGAATTGCTCCATCCTGAAGACACAGCTCATCCCTGTCCTCATCCATGTCCTCAGTCCAGAGTCACACAGGGGGACTGACTTGGATCCCACAACACAGAGCTCTGGAGGAAGAGCTGAGGGCATTAGTTGCTGACACACCCAATAACTCAGAGGCTGGGGCAGGAGAGAAGCTTTTCCTCCTTTCTTCCTGAGGATCAAACCTCCCCCTGGGGCAGAGGTCTCTGCCTGACCCAGGGTGCTCCAGGATGTGCATTCCAATGAGATGCAAAGTGACCTCCTGGTCCTTGATTGAATGCTGCCCGAGAGCCATGGGACGCTGAGCAGCACTTGGACACAATCCAAAGGTGATGAGTGTGCATTGCAGCCCTCAGAAAGATGGCCCAAGAACACAGCTCTCTCCTGCCCACCAGTAAGTAAAATACATCCCAGAGGGTTCTTTTGTTATACAGCAATCAGGGTCCCCAAATCCATTTGCTGCTGGCGGCTCATCTCATTTCCCAGCCTCTTCCACCGTGCTCACTGTGTCTGTTCAGCCCCAGCAGCTGCATCTCAGCCAAAAACCAAACCTTCTGCAGACAAGCTGGGCTTCATACATGGGAAGAAGACTCAAAAAATACCAGAGACAAGAGACAACCAAGCCTTCTGCTCCTGCCTCAAGTGAACACAATAAATCAGATACAAGCACAGCCAATCACACTTCCCTGTGCTTCTTTCCACAAATAATATTTGGATTAAACTAATTTATATAAATAGTATTATTTTCTTTCTTTCAAGTTCCTAGTCTGGATTTTGGGAAGAAAAAACATGAGGGGAGAAGGGAATTCCTGACATTTTCAGCCATCAGGAACTGGCCATGGCATAGAACAACTGGACTCTGAATTCCTTAAGCTGTAAATGTATCTCATCATTGAGTAAGTGTGGGAGAAGGGGCTTGTGTGCATCTGTGTGCACGAGCACATGAACTTTGCTCTTGACTTAGTTTTAAACTGCAGGAGGAAATCTTCAGAATGGGCAACAGCCACAAGGCAATCAGACAGACTGTCTGCAGCACAACGATTTAATTTGGTGCTGTTGCCCCTTCTGAAAAATGATGTCGACAGCAGATAAGGAGACAGAGAGTTTCAGATTGTTCTATCAGGACCAGTTGCTGGTTAGGAAGCATATTTGAGGCAATTCAGGACTGCTCAGTTTTTCCCAGGGTGGTTGCCCATCATGGGGACTGTTTGGAGCTGAAGTAAAGGCTCAGAGGGTTCCCAGAGCAGGGAGAGGTGCTGTGGGTTTGCACATACCCTGTACAACAGCCCCTCCTGTACAAATTTCCCTTGTTTTGCCATTCCTTCTGCTTGCTGCTGAAGCTATTTCGTCCTGAGAGTCTGTTTATTAATTGAAAATAACAAGAGCTTTTTCATTTTTATTTTGCAAGGCAGGCAATTAAAATAATCTCGGAAAATTGTTTCCCTATTCACTTAGGCTATATAGTGCTGCAAGGCCAAACCTCAGCATTTACTGATGAACTGAGATGGGTTTAGTAGGGGAGGACCAATAGATTGACATGGCTCTGGCTCATCCTCTTCAACATCACACAGGCATGTGTTTTCCATAGGGAATGCCATCAGCCAGGGACAGGGACACCTCAGCAGGGACCACAAGGGTGTCATGAGGTTAACACCTCTTTCATTGCTAAATAAATTTTTTTTTTCCAATGCATAACTTATGGTGGCCATGATATTGTTTTGATGTTATTTATACATTTAGTTTTATATTGTTTATACATTCATTCTTATTCATGGTAAAGAAGCAGACCTGAGATAATCAGTGTGTAATTCTGTGTACACTGGTATATCACTGTACAGAGTGATGGATTTGGATGTGCCTGAGCCTGGCACTTAATAAACAGCTGATCCTTGGATATTTTGTTGTTGTTGTGAATGGTAAACTTGAGGAATGAGTTCTGAGAAGCAAAGTTCCGTCAGTGATCAGCAGTTTCCCACTCACAAAACAAGAGGAATTGTGGCTCCACACACAGGTTTGCTTTCCAGGACCTCATGGCCATGGCTGGCTGAGAGTTCCTTGTCAGTGCAGCAACACTGAGACACAGAACAGCCCTTTGAGGAATATTCAACAGCAAGACATCCCCTCCCTGATTTAGGGCAGCCCTGTGTCCATCTCCCTACCCAGAGCTGCTTCAGAGCCATTGAACCCACCCATGGAGCAGCACGTAGAGGTGACATCAGCCCCTGGTCACCACTCCTCACTCCTGGATTTAGGGCAGTGAGCACGATGCTCTCTTCACCTCCTCATCCCTGAGGTGCCTGAACAATTCCCTCTTCTGCCAAAATTCAGAGTGCTGGAGGCTGCTCCATGACTGAGCAGAGAGCAATGCCAGAATGAGGGAAGTGCAAAGGTGGCTCTCACAGACTCATGGACAAGAACATGATTAGATCACCAGGTCTGCCTTTCTTCAGAAGGCAACAAGGAATTTCACAGGCAAAACTCTTCCTTGAGCCCAGTAATTTGTGTTTGACAAAGACTTGCAGCAGCAAACTGAAGCCACACCCCACCCAGGTTTGAAGGTGGCAAGAAGATGTGGATTCTCTGACTCTCAGTGCTTCAAACCGCCTGAACACCTCTGGAAAACTGGCACCTGACCAAACACAATCTCAAACAGCCTGTGTTGCACCCTGTTCGACAAGAGAACCTCATTCTGCAGCTTCCTCTACAAATAACACCAGCATGTCCCATGGCAAAAGCTTCCAAAAACTGCTGCAAAATCGCTGTTCCAGTCATGACCATGGAGCAGCCCAGGTGTTGGAACCCAGGAAATTCCTCTGGCTGCCCTGGAGGACTCATGCCCCTGCCCAGGGGGCTCAGAGACCTTGGCACAGAGCCCAAGACCCCTGTGCCTTTGATTTAGCCCTTGGAAAAAACAATTACCAACCTTATATGAAGAGTTACAAGCCACAAAAGTTTAAGTAGAATGACAGTGAATTTATCACAGGGTGAAAAATAGATTTTTGGGGTTTTTAGAATGGGGGTTCAGGGAGCAAGATGGAGGAATCTGGGCATGCCCAGCCTCTCTCCTTCTTCTTCTTGGCCTCCATCTTCTGCTGTGATGTTGGCACTTTTGGATTGGTCTAGAGTAGAAGCTCACTAACATAGGTGATAGGTATTGGGAAGTAATTGTAAACATTGTTCAAGTAGTTTTTAGTACAAAAAGATACCACTGCCCCTGGGGGCAGGCAGAATGCCTGGACTGTCTTGCTGAATGGACCTCAGCAGGTCAGGAGAAAGAATTTTATAGATAAGATACAGTAAACAACCTTGAGGCCAAGAAATTAAGAGCTCTGACTCTTCTTCGACCACCAGGCTGGGAAAAGAGACTTTCTAACACATCTTGGGGTCACTGTGACCAGCTAGAGTCCTGAGATCCAGGGTCTGATCCTGCAGCTCACAAGGTCAATGGGCTCTTTTGCCATTGCATTCAATCCGGGCAGAAATGACATTAAGATTTTTCCAGTTCAGATGTCAGCTATTAATTTGGATGATGATTATTTGATTCCATGGAAAGTCAGTGGAATCAAGTTAAAAAGACAGAGATATATTCATATATCCTTAAACTGGGAGACACCACAAGTCACCGATAACCTAAATTAGATTGAGCTCGTGCTATCTCTAATTAGGATCTTTCACTATGAACAAGGAAAGAGGCCAAAGTGGATTAGCAAAGGAAACAGTACATGCATTGGCTCAAAACAATAACCAGAAATGTTGACTTCCATCTCAGCATGTCACGCATGAAAACAAAATGTTTCAAAAAGTATTTCCCTAAGAAAAAGCTGAAAGTGTTCAGAATTAGAGAGACTTGCTAGAAATGTTGGTGACATTTATTAACTAATTAGCTAAATGACCTTTTCGTCATTTTTATACACAGTTTTCTTTCATAAATATTTCATGAATTACATGTAATTATTAGTAACATCAACTTTACTGAATTAATTACTGCCAATTCCTATTAATAAAATGCATCTTGTAATAAATAATGTTAGTTTATTACAGAGCATTGGTCTCGGAGGTATTCACATCTGTCAGTTGCCTTCTACTTCAGGCTAAAAGAAAGGTAATCAAATAACTGTAATTATTGTACTAAATATATCACCGTTTGTTTAAAATGTCAATGGGAATGGATAAAGGCATTTGTAACAATCTGAACTATGTGCAGTGCTGTAAGTGCATGTGACAGAGCCACATTTACCAGCAGGACACGGGGCCCGTGTCTGGGGCTGACAGACAGAAACGTCAACAAATGGTTACTCCTCTGATTTACTCACAGGGGGTTTGCCTGCAGGCCATTGGCTTAGAGACACTAATAAAGTCACAGGGAATTTAATCTGATGGCTCCTAATTAGCCCCTGTGAAAGGAGTGTTGGACTTGGGCCAGGCCTGGCAGACAGGTCCCCATGCGCTGACCCACGCTGCCATGGCCGGTGGCTGCTGGACACGTCCTGCAGCAGAGCAACACCCAGGCAGCTCCACTGCCTGTCCTCAGAGAGCCCAGCCCGGGCTGAGAGGGTCACCTGGAGCTGGGCTGAGCTTCCCCTCGCTCTCCTGAAAGGTGGGCCCTGTTCCTGGGGCATGGGCCCTTCTCCTGGGGCATGGAGCCTTCTCCTGGGGCATAGACCTGCTTCTGGGGGATGGACCCTTCTCCAGGGAGATAGAGCCTTCTCCTGAGGAATGGACCCTGCTTCTGGGGGATGGACCCTGCTCCTTGGGGCATGGAGCCTTCTCCTGGGGCAGGGACCCTGCTTCTGGGGGATGGCCTTCTTCTGAGGGATGGACCTTCTCCTGGGAGACAGACCCTTCTCCTGGGAAAGGGACCCTTCTCCTGAGGGATGGACCCTGCTCCTGGGGAGTGGACCCTGCTTCTGAAAGGTGGACCTTTCTCCTGGGGGATGGATCCTTCTCCTTGGGGCATAGACCCTTCTCCTGGGGGATGGACCCTTCTCCTGGAGGATGGACTCTGCTCCTGGAGCCGGGACCCTTCTCCTTGGGGCATGGAGCCTTCTCCAGGGAGATGGACCCTTCTCCTAGGGCATGGACCCTGCTTCTGGGGGATGGATGCTTCTCCTGAGGGATGGACTCTGCTCCTGAGAAATGGACCCTTCTCCTGGGGAATGGACCCTTCTCCTGAGGGATGGACCCTGCTCCTGGGGAGTGGACCCTTCTTCTGGGGGATGGACCCTTCTTCTGGAGGATGGGGCCCTTCTCCTGGGGCATGGACCCTTCTCCTGAGGGATGGACCCTTCTCCTTGGGGCAGGGACCCTTCTCCTGGGGGATGGACTCTGCTCCTGGGGGATGGACCCTTCTCCTGGGAGATGGACCCTCCTCCTGGAGAGCAGACTCTTCTTCTGGAGAGTACCCCTTTCTCCAAACAGCTGCTCCCCATCTCACATCTGGCAGGCACAAAGAGCAGCCACCCTGGTCTGCCCAGCTCCACCCTGAGCCACACAACACCAGCTGGGGGTTTGAGCCCCTTTATCACCCTTTCCTCAAGAACAGGGAATATTTCTCCAGCATTTTCTGTCCAAAACTGCCTGATGTACACATCTGAATGCCTGAATATTCATTCAGCAAGGCCAGCTCAGTGTGGTGATACCTGCCAATCTGTAGGCCCTGGAATAAACCCCAAACTGCCATGATTTTGCAGGGTTTTATACTGAAGCTTCACAACATGGTATTATCTCATTATGGTATAAAATGCAAAATCTGAGCAACTGGAATAGGCTGGGTTTCCTATTCTCCACTCCCACCTGCGTTTACTTTTTTCCTTCATCAGATAAATTCCTAGAGCTAAATAATAGGAAGACTAAGAGATGAAAATGGAAAATCCAAACGCTGGGGAAGAATAGCATTTGAAAAATAGCAAATCAGGTGCTGATAAACTCAGACTCCTGTATCAGCCTAACCTACCTTCACTCCTCTCCTGCCCACCAGGTGCATCTCAGGGCCTAATAACATAAGCCTAATAATTTTTCCTTATTTAAGTATGGAACTGAACCAGTTGTGGAGCTGATTGCTATCTCCTGCATCACACTTGGTACCTCAGAACCGCCCTGCACCCCAACAGCTGTGGCAGCATCTTGGAAAGAAGCTGGAATTCCTTTGGCAGGGTTCAGGGCTGAATGTGGGTCAGCACAGCTGAGACAGGCACTCTCTCCACTAGAAGCTTTTTGTTGTTCTTGTTTTAAGAGAAAATTGCATATATTAGTCAGGCTTTGAAGTCCCTACCAGACTGAGGCAGCTGGGAGACATGAGCAGAACATTATTGTTGATTTTAAAGATGAGGGATGTGTTGACCTGCTCAGGGCTATCCAGGAGCTTTGGCTTTCAGAAACTCAGAGAAACTTAATGAGAGAGGGTTTCTGTAGCTTTCTTGATAATGGGACCCCAGATTTCAACCAACTTCCAACTTCTGTTGTTGCAAAAGCTTTTAATTTTAATGTCCTGCCTCTATCTAATATTGAGGAGCAGATTTTGCCCCAAACTGACACCCTTAAAACAGCAGGTTCCCCTCCTTGGAAGTGTTTGACAAACTTTGAGTTGCAGCAGGCTGCAGGTAACCAGTCCTGGCCAGAGAGTTTTAAATCATGTAACATGAGGGTACCAAACTTGTTCCTTTTAGCTGCCAGCCTCACCAGGGCATTATCTTAATGCTCAAATTTCATTCATTCCCTGTTCTTTGATGTAGTCTTCCTCTAGATTCATGCACTGGGTTGCAGACAGGAAAATGAGATTTTGCCACTGCATGGTAAGGAATTTTTTCAGGAGCTCCTTTAATTTCCTCACACATTGTAGGATAGTACACTGCGAAATTGAGAGGCACATTTCTGAAAGTATGAGGGAAAGAACTAGGAAGAAAATGGAGAAAATCTAGCTTAACGACTCTTTCAATTTTGAAAATTGCAATTTGACAGCAATCCTGTGGGCTGGGAAATAAACGTTCATGCCTTTGCCTCTATAGTCATTTGATTGATGTCAAATTGCTTAAGATGAAATAAAGAGTGAGATGCAGTCACATTTTTCCAGCTTCTTTCTATAGAATTGGGGTCACAGTATTTGGGATCAAAAAGTTATTTATGACATTTATTTTCTACCGCTGATTGCACTTTAGCCTCTCAAAATTTTGGTTTTATCATGAAGATGTGCCTTTATATTTAGAACTTTGCAGCACTGTGGTTTCTTAGACAGGAAAAGTGCACTGCTGATAAAAGAGCCCACCAGTTTCCAGACTTAATCCTTTCATCACTACAGATTCAGATGCTGACCCCACCAAACCCTTAAATGAACATATTTTAAAGTATTTAAATAGTGTGATCAACTTCAAAGGGTGCAAATGCAATATGCTCACATGGGAGTAGACATCTTCATATTAATAAAGCTTCTTCCATGGCCTTCTTTTCCAAAAGTGCCATTGCCAAGATGAGCAGGGTAAATTTTCCCAGCTGGCTGCAAAAACGCCTCTTCCAAAGAGAGGAAATGAAGCCACACAAGATTTTGGTAACATCACCTTCCTCCCTCCCATTCCCTCTCCAGCCACCCCTGCTGGACAAGGAGGCTTTTCCCCTTCTACTGGAGTTTGATTTCAGTTTCTTTCCTCCTGCAAGGCGAGGGCACAGAACAGATGTGTCTTGCACAAACAGCTGCTATTTAACAATATTCCAAACACTGGAAATAGGGGAAACTGGTGCCTTCCTCATTTAGACCAAAAACCTGGCTTTTAGAGAGCTGAAGGTGGGGGAGATAAATCTGTCCCTGAATTTCCTGCAAGAATTAGACACTTAAATGGCTTCAAGAATGGCAATTCAGCTCCTAATGCAGAGATCACCCTTATACAATTTGACTCCCAGATGGTATTCCATTCATAATTTTTACAGTATTTTGAATTTTAAAACAAAACAAACGAACAAACCAAAAACAAATGAACAAACAAAACCAGACAAGAATCACCTCATCAGAATAACAGGAAGGAAATGACACTGACAAAATGTAGGAAACTAAGAGTAATTAAAATCACTGTTGATTTCATGTTTACTGGAGTTAAATGCTGCATTATTGTTTTTAGCTTTATGTATCCTGCAGCTTTCCATTCATTCCAATGCCCTAAATGTTGGACTGTGCAAGAAATCTATGAACATTCATCCAGAACTGAATAGAAAAAGTCCCCCAGCATTTAATATTACAACATGCATAAAAATAAATTAAATTAGTCACCAAGGAAGGGGGGAAGTGTTAGTAAAACTTTATAAAGATAATTACCTGATAGAAAAAGCACCTAACAAGACCATTCTGTACTGGATATTATCCAGGCAAAAAAATTAAACCTATATTGCTGCTTCAATACCATCTAATACTAGAAATTGGCAGAAAAACATCTATTCCATGAATAATAGCTCAACAGTCCCAAAGGACATCAATACATGAATAAGGAAAAAAAAAATCTCAAGCCTTTCCAAAATGGTGCTAATGCTCCACTGAAACTTAATTTTATAATTTACTGGCAGTCAAGATGGCAGGAAATAAAATAATTTGCTATATATTCTGCACAACAAACCCCCTGCTTTTCCTGGGAAGGGTAATTATCCCTAAAAAAAAAAAAAAAAAAGAAAAAATACGACATCTCATATTAAGCTAAAGTCTCATCAAGAAGAGAAAGAGTGCCTCATTACATGTAATTACCAGGGAATTAGAAACATCATTTAACTAAATGAGCGAATAATGCTCAGGATATTGAAGAAACTTGCCTGCACTTCTGCAGAGCACTCTAAGTCCCATTACAAAAATTGCACCTCTTTAATGGAATAATTTTAGGCCTTGTCTGCCTTGCTTTAAAAATAAAGAGCCTCAGAGAGGCAGAAAGAGGCTGAAACTACCATAAACAACTGTTGAAAAGAGCTGCAGAGTAGGAGTAGTCTCTACTGGATACCATGATTTAAAATTACTCATAATCTAACATAATCATGAAAATTAAACCTAAGGACTTGGGTGGGAGGATGGGAGAGAGGGAGGGAAACTAATTACCCTTTTTAATTGTACTTACTCAAGACGACAATGTATTTATAATTATACATTCTAGATAACGGGTGAAAGATTTTAGGTTAAAGGTAAATCTTACAGGGAGGGATGAAAGGCTGCTGCATTAGAAGCTAAAAAAAAAAATAACCATACCTGCTGGTAGATACTTGCTGTCCTGCAATGCAATTTTTTTCTAATAGTAAAGAGTTACTGGGGGAATTAATAATGGCCATGGTCATTATATGCAAATGATATAAACCACAGCCTCTGTTTCAGATTTTAAAATCTTAAGTATTTCTCTGTCTGTAAAGGTGATTCTGATGCTGTAGTTACAAATAAAATCTGGAAAACCTTATTTACCACCATTTTGATGCTGTGCCAGGAAAAACAAGGTTTTCCTCACTGAGCTGAGCCAGAGGAATTGTCTCTCAGCCTTACAGCAAGGCAGTAAATTGAAATTAAATTCAACTCCCTTAGGCTGAAAAGATTTTGGTCAGGGTTGGGATACTGGTCCACACCTCTCCATGAGGAACTAAAAAACTGAAGTGATGCTACGAAAAGTCCCACCAAAATGTCTTCAAGTTGATGCACAGGAAAAGCATCACTTCTTTTTTTTGGTGATTTTTTTTTTTAAATAGAAGATCCTTGGAGAAATGAAAAATGCAGAGAAGTAAAACAAGAAACAAGGGGATACATATAATACATCATCTGAAACATGTGTGCTTCCTCTATTAACATTTCCATCCTTCATTTCCTTCTCTCCACACAAACAAAATCCCTCACTATAGAGATTCTAGGCAAACAAGGGGATTTTTTCTTTACAGCAACCAGTTCCACAGCAGAACACGCTGTTAGCAAAACAAATACTGAAATAAGAGGAAGAAAAGGGCACTAGAGACCCAAAGTGTTGAATCTGGACATCTCCACTGGATAAAGCAGGATCACAGAAAATTGATGATTTTTGCTGCTTTTGAGATCATAATCACCTCAGACTGCTCACATAGGCTTGGTTTGTAGTCAGAACTGCAAAAAAAAAAATCCATTTGTTTGGGGTTTTTTTTTGTTTTAGCTTGGGATTTTGATGGTGATTTAGAAGATAGTCCAGAAAATGGCTTGAAAAATGTGATGGCTCCATTCAACCCCTCGATGTGTCTGTGCCAATTAGAAGTTATACTTGAATTATTTCTGATTGTAGGAGTAGAAGATGAAATGTCAAATATTTAAACACAAATTACCGGTGAGGTGGGGAGGGAGAGTAAACAGAATTATTTGGAGACCAGTGAGATTTCCAGAATGGGGAAAAAAAATAAGACAAGGCCTCACAAGAGGAGAGAAGAAATTGGTTAATTAGCAGCACTAAGGTCATTTAATGCTGAAACAAAAACAGGGTGGCACCATGTTCCTTTGGGGTAATGCAGCTTGTAGGAAACTCCTGCTGCTGGAAGAGGAACCAGCATCCCTGCAAGCTGCAGCAGGGAATCCTGGCACTGCTGATGGAAAATCCAGGGGTTTATCCCACACTTGGACACTCCAAACAACAGCCCCAAGAGGTTTAACCCTGCATGAGGCTAAGGAGGATATTGTGTATCATGGCTACTTCAGCCAAAGGATTGTTCTGCCCAAGTAATTGAAGGAGGGGACTGGAGGGTCTTTAAGCTTAATTGATTTTTTTATTCCAGCTCCCTACGGAAATGAGATTGGTGCAATGAAATTGGCTGTGTCTGTCTGCCCGTCCCCTGCTCCTCTCATCCCCTAATAACTTGGGAACTCAGAGACCAATTACAAGGGAGCTTGACAGAGGAAGGAGGTCTCAGAGCTATCAAATTCCTGCATCCCTCATGAAAGCAGGCAGCCAAGCAGAGGAGACAGCCTTTAATAACGTGCCCAGGAAATCTACCTGGGAAAAGTGATTGTGCTTTAAGTCAAAACTTGATTTCTCGAGAAAGAACAACCCAAAGACCCAACTATGTAGAAAATTCTGCAACTCATTGAATTGCTTGCTCCCTGTGTAGATAAATTCAGTTTTTCATGGATGATCTCTAGACCAAGACAAAAAAGACAACACAATTGGAGATCAGGAAAGAAATATGACTTTATTTGCATTTTCTTCCATACTAAGTTCCACCAGCATCAAAAAAAAAAGTATCACACCTAATATTTCCATCCTTACAAATCTCCCCTTCTAACCCCATTATCTGCCTAATTAAATTTTGGGTGTATCAAATTGTTAGGCCCATCTTTTGGGAGGCTGCACGCTTCAATCACAATTACATGCTGCATATTTCATGATATATATCTTTTGCGTATAATTAGGAATAAAAAATGGATTCCCAAAAAGATGGTTAATAATTTAAATCCTGAGGATTTGATTAAAAGCATCTGAGCATTGGAGATGACAAGGAAAGAACAGTGACTCTATTATAACCAAGGGAAAAAATCAAAGATTTAAGCACTTTTCTTTTTCCACACCAAGGCCAAAATCCTAAAAACAAACAGAGGAACAGAAAAATATGTCAGCCCTGATATATTCCTGCAATTTAATCTGTGGTATAGGGCTGAGAGTTCTGCACATGTTTCATTTGAAAAGTTTATCTACAAATAGTTCTTAAAATGCTCCCTTCCAAAATTTCATTAGCAGAAATTAATATTTTCTGATGGAAACAGGGCACTTACCTCACTGCTCAGGCAGCACCACCTTCCAGAGCCGGTGGGTTTGCAAGCCAAAGCCTTCACACAAAAAATCAAATAATCCCAGCACTAAAAATATGGGTGGAAGAGAAACAGCCAAGATGATGTTCTCAAAACAACTTGCAAATTCAGGATATTTATGTTTTAATACAGTCTGTGCCACTAGTTGACATCTTTAAGGGATGCAGAGGAGAGCAGGGATTCTCAACAGCAAGCAAAAAATTCAAAACAGGGATTAAAGACATATTACAGCAAACTGGGACTGGGAACAGGGAGGCAATTCCCATTTACAAACACCCTGCATTTGCTTCCAGGGAAAACACACACCTGCAGCTTCTCCACAGCCTTGCAGCAAGCTCTGAGCATCCTGCAGATGTGCACATGCAGCACTGCAGCTCCCCAGAACACAGAGTGTCTCTGTGGGACAAGAAATCTGATTCATCAATAGGAGGCATCAGAAACCAGGGGTATGCAACATGGCAAATAACATTTATATATATATATTTATATATATGTCTCCACTCTCTTGACTGCTGCACAGGCTACAGCTGTGCCAATTTTTTTTTTAGTTCTAAAAAACAAGTTACAAATTCTCTACTTAATACTTCTCGATGGTCTTTGATTTGCAGGGCCTGAATTATAATTTTTTTTCTGCCTAGATAATATTATCTAGAAACACAATGGTACATTTTATTATTTTTAAAAGTACAACATCTAATATTGCTTGCACTTTCTACTTTCTTCCTGTCACATCTCTCTCTCACTGAAGGAAAGGCAATCTTGGCATTTTACTGGAATTTCTCTTGCCATGTAGCACTACTAAGTATCAACACACCAGTGTACACTGGATTAAAATTGCATTTTGAAAGATAGACTTAAATCTTTTCCAACAATTTGGTCTCTTTTACCTTTCCATGGAAGCCCTGGCCATTCTATTGACCAAAAAATTACATCACAGGACTAAAAAAGATTAACTGAAATAACTCCCCACAGTAAGCCTACAGCAGAGGCAAAAAATTAAACCAATTACATGCACTCGGAATCAAGACATCTGTTCAAGTCCTGCCTTTGCTCTGTGACAAGGAAATTCACTTCCTTATTCTGTGCCTTTGTTGACAACTGTGAAATGAGAATATTTCTCCTCTGCCCACCTTTGTCTGTCTTATCTATTTAGGGAACAAATTCTGCAGCCAGAATCCCCTCTGGCAGTGCCCCCATGCCAGCTGAGAATGAGGCAATCGGTGCCTTTGTTGCATTGTTGGGGCTGCAGAGCAGGGGTGGCTTGCAGCAAACACCAGCAGGGAAAAGCAACCCTTGCTTAGTTTAATTACCAGGAAATCTTGGGCCTAAGTGAATAAATGATTGCTTTGTTTCTACTTGAGGCTGCCTTGCTGTGTTTTTCCCAGAAGAGAATATAGTGGGTTTCTTCAAGTGGGGAACAGATTAAAACACACAACTCTGCTGAGTTGTTCAGTGCTGCTGATGGTGAAGCTGGGTGCAAGCTGAAAGTCCTGGTAAGGCTGATGCAGCAAATAAAAGTCAGCTACTCTTGATTGACCTTCATTCAGAAATCAGAATTAACTCAGAATCGACCTAAGTTGAGAAATGCCTACAAAATGAATGCATACATTGATTTGAAGTATAATCAGAGAATCATAGAATATTTGGGTTGGAAGGGACATGGAAGGTCAGCTGGTTCCACCCCCGGCCATGGCAGGGACACCTTCCACTGTCCCAGGTTGCTCCAAGCCCCAGTGTGCAACTTGGCCTTGGGCACTTTCAGGGATCCAGGGGCAGCCACAGCTGCTCTGGGCACCCTGTGCCAGGGCCTGCCCACCCTCACAAAGAATTCCTTCCCAAAATCCCACTATCCCTGCCCTCTGGCAGTTTGAAGTCATTCCCTTGTTCTGTCACTCCATGCCCTCCATGTCCAAAGTCCCTCTCCATGCTCCTGCCAGTCCCCTTTGGGTACTGAAGGTGCCATAAGGGCTGCAGAGCTTTCCCCCAGGCATTGCCCCCTGGCTCTGGAAGATCAGATCCCACTGCCAGGGGAAGCTGGGGAGCAGAACAACCACAAGGACAACCAGCACTGCCTCATCCTCCCTGCCCAAAGAGGGCAAGATAGAACCAGTTAAAACCCCACCATTCCTGGCTGCCACTGGTCTAACCTGTGCTTGAGAAATTCCACAGATGGAGACACTGCGGCTTCCCCGGGCCATTTATTCCTGGACTTAACCATCCCTTCACTTGAAAAGTTTTTCCTAATGTCTCCACTAATCTCTGCTTCAATTTAAGCTCATTATGCCTAGTCCCAGTGGACATGGAGAACAGTTTATTCCCTTCCACTTTGCAGGTAATCACGGGAGACTCTGAAGACCTATTACCTCCCCCATGTTGCTATCACATGTTTTAGCATTTGTGCTTTTCATGCTATAGGAAAATATCTGATAAGGTGAAAAACTGCACATACATCCTTAGGAAGAGGTATTTCACACAGAGAGCCTTTAGCATATCAGTTATAAGAATACCTGGGCAAGTCCTGTCTTTGACTCTTCATTTCTAAATTCTACCTGTCTAAAAGCATTTGAAACAAAGAATCCTGACACATTTCAGAGCAAATGTCACATTGCTGGAGGAGCAGAAGTTGTTGCATATTGGCTAAAAAATGACTGCCTTTGTAGTTGTGATTATACTGAACAACATAAGAGCAGCTAATGGTGTAATCACCAGAGCAATGTCTGCAGGTCCAAAGAAATGGGTTCTGCTCCACACCACTGATACCAATCCCTCATGGGGAATGGGTCATTTTGGCCAAATTTGCAAGAGAACTCAGTGGAAACACCCAGCTTTTGATGCAGCAGTGGAATTACTGCTGAACTTGGGGACTGAGTGACTCCAACTACAGAAAATCTGTCATTCTCAAGGCAGTGAAAACCACTGGGCACATACAAAAGCGTGGGGCAATTAAGATGGAGCTGGCAATACCTACACAGCTTTGTAAAGTCATCCTCAGCAGCATCACTTCAGTCTCTGCTGGGGGCTCAGAGCTCAGCTTTGACTAGTTTTGCTTGGGAAAACACCCACCTAAAGAAGACATTTTTTTAATATTTATTATAATTGCAGCAGCACCAGCACTAAACATCCCACCTGAGATGCAGCAGAGCTCCAGACCTGCATGTGGTAAGCACACACTGATTATCCTGAAGGACTGGCCAACAGAAAGAAGTACATACCAGCTTGCTTTTGTGACATTCAGGGCACAGATGCCACTTGGCTTCTAATCCCACATTGTTATGAGGCTCTTGTGAGAGACAACCCTGGATATTCACTGCTGCCAGCAGTCAGTGGTGATTGATGACTCTATTACAGTGATGGCTGTGGCTCCATGTTTTCTCCACGGCCCTCAACACCAGCCAAAAAGCAGTGACTTAAGGAGCTTTTTTAGCTCTCAATTCCTCTATCAAGAGTCAGTACAGCCTTTGTTCAGCTGCTTGTTACAGAAGTCAGAAAAGGCTTGTTTCATGATTCCTCCAGCTTATGAACCTCTGCCTTGACCTGCATTTCTAGGAGAGTGCTAATAAAAGGGAGATTAATCTTGTAAAAGAAGTATCTGTATTTCAACTGCATATTGTGATATTTCCACCCAACACATGGACACACCTGTAGCCCTGACTGACCAACATTCATTTTCCCCACTGGTTCTCTCACTATTTTTGTTTGTTTCAAGCATTTACATAAAACACCAGCTCACCAGCAGGAATCCTCCTCTCAGTTTTAAGCCAAAAGAGAACCAGCAAGTCAAATCCATTCCCTCATACTGGGCTAACTTTGCCCACTGGAACATACAGATCTCAGCATATTAACAGATTTTTCCCCCAGTACTTACCACTGAAAAGTTGCACAGGTGGCATCATTTTCTAGTTATATTATGGAATCCTTTGTCAACCAAAGTATTTGGAATTCCCCTAATGTCACCCCAATTCTGCTGGTTTTGCCCTATGCTCTCTAGCTCTAATTTCACTTTGCTCCCCACAGCTCTGTACCAGTAACTCCCCACTCTATCCTCTCTCCATTTCACATATTCCTTTCTCCACACCTTTTCCTTAATCCCAGCCTAATTCTACCTTCACAGATTTTTTTTTTTATTTGGACACATCCTCACTTCTTTTTTCCACAAGCTTATTATTGCTTTGCTAGTCACTGTGACAGAAACCTTTAGCTCCCATGACTGGGCTCCATTTGGCCTTCTTTAGCAAAGCTAAAATTCTAAATTCTAAAAATACTAGAACACCTGAACACCAAGGAGCTATGACTTCCTAAGGTGACATCAAAAATTCAACCTCTGCCCAACACCAGCCATGTAACCCTCACTGCAAAAAAAGCCAATTAAAACTGCAAGGAACAGGGGTGGTGCACAACCACCAGAACAGAGGCTGGAGACCTTGTGGTGAGGACATTATTCATATTTAACTCAGGAAGATGTTCATTTTTTCCAAACCTATCAGAACCAGTTTCTATTACCAAAGAATTCACATCTAGCTCGTGACAAACTACAAAATATTCCATATACAACTCATTTAGCATGTCTACCTGGTAAGAGCTCAAGTTTGTCACATATCTGCACACACAGAGCTGTTTCCTCTCCATCACCACCTTCTCTGCAACGATCTGGTACCATTCCTGTTGTCAGCAAGTTTGTTTTCCTACAGGTAATAAAGTGCTCCCACTGGCTACACAGGCACTGATAGAAGAGAAGAAGTTGGAAGCAAAGAATGAATCCAATCTCCAATCCAAAATACCCCCAGCTCAATCACCTTCCTCAAGCCTCAGATTTTCTGTCCCTCCTTACTATTCACTGTAAAATAAATATTTAAGTACTAACACCTGATACAAGCTACCAGGAGAACAGTCTGAGTTTGCTCTGCAAACAGAATTGAGTGAGACAGTTTTTAATGGTAACACTCAAAAGAAAGAAATTCTTTTTATTTCCCAGTTCATCTCACTGGAAAAAGATTAAAGATTCAGAAATTTTTCCATCAGGAAGGTCCAGAACTCAATAACTCCTTGGTCTCAACATTTGTTTCAAAATCAGTAAAGGCTGCTACACAAAGTATTTATTTTCAAAAAATCTATAGATATTTATTGAACAAATAAGAAAGCAGTGGAATTTTTCATAATCAGATACTACAAAATATCTACATTTTTAAAAGGTTATCTACAGGACTGAAATAATTCAGCTCCAGACAGCAGATAAAGAAAATAGTTTCACTAACATTATAAGCAGGCAAGGAATGACAGATTTAGACAAACTACAATAAACAAACAAACAAACATTTCTTAATTAAAAACAAGAGGAGTACAAAGATTGTTCTTCTCACTTCACTTGTTTCAGTGGAGCCTTGTTAGGAGCAGGTGAGCATCTCTTGTAGAGAAGGAGTAGCAGCAGTAGTCTAAGTGGACCTGCAATAAACAAACTCTATTTTAGGAAGAATATTAGAGCAATCATTAGCAGGTAGAACATTCACCATCCTAGGAAAGCAGAAAGCCAGCTTTCACTTGTACCAAGACACAGAATAAAGGAGTTTAACAATGAAAAAGTGATCTTTATATAACATGGCACCATCTTGATGCACTAAGAATGCACTGTGCAGAAACACTGTGACTCAAATTAACATGCAAAGAGATCCCTATGAAGCTGCCATTAGTCTTCTGTCCTAAGTAACTTATTTTTAGAATAAACCAGAGATGACTCACACTACTGAACCACTAAAATGTACCCATCATTCTTAGTGCCCTAAGGTTGGCACAAGCAACTTGTAAATGTCAGAAAAGCATATAAACCTCGTTAATGTTTTCAGAAATTCATTTAAAGATAGAAACAGGTCCAAAAAGATGCCTGTCTAAATGCATTGCAATTACGTTACAATTATTTTCCAAATACACAGATATGCTCTGTCTTTTCTCAGCTCATTACTGACTCAAACAATTTGCCCTTCTGGGATCAATTGTTTGCTAATAAATAATTGTTTACAGTCACAAAATGATATTAAGGAGTATTCTTATTAGTTTTCCTTCTACAGCCTAATAAGATTCCAAACTAGCTGATTCCCAAGAGTCTAACCTTAACCTTGCTGTGTTTAACAGCCCAGGAAATGATGAACCATCTGTTTCAGAAAATAATGGAGGGCCAAGAGGAAATATTGTTTAATTGTAGATTAACCTCCTTGTACAGCAGAATGAAGCATCTACAGAATTAGCAACTCTAACTAGCAATGAATAAAAAAACCCTGAAAGTCATTCTTACTATTAGAAAACCAACAGCAGCAAGTATCAACTTTGAAAAACACAACAAAACAAACCAACTCATAAATGTATGTAACAAGTACAATCTGATTTTTTAAAAAATAATTATCATATTTGATTTTTCCACTTGAGGAACTCCCAGAAATAAATACTCAAATAGTTCTGGCTTTACTTTTCTAGGAGTATCAAAATTACTTTAAAACAAATATCTCCAAGTGAGAGATGTGGAAGTTATACAGTAATAAATATCTTATCATTTTAGGTATAAAACAGCTGCTCCAAAGCAACAGACAAGTCATTTAAGGGAGTGGAGGAAAAGATCTTGAGGTTTTAAACTCAAAAAATTTGATCATTTATGTATCTGTTTTCACAGCCACTTTTAATAATGGAGACAACCTGATAAGGTGTAAGACAGATTGAGTACTAGAAGAGAAAAAACCTAGCAGTGATAAAGCACAGGAATTTGAAAATAAAGCCAACTGCTCCTGTGCCTCCATCATTAAGGGCAGCACAATTCTGCACTGGGATGGCAATTTTTCTATGTAACATTGATGCCAAAGCAAGCTGAACAGGAATTTTTACCTCCATCAATCAGTTTGCCTCCCTTTGACAGCAACAACGACAGAGAAGTGTGTTATCAAAGGGCTGCAGCAAACTCCAACACGCAGGAACTGAGAGAGCTTTCCCTTGATTTCACACAACCTTCCTAGAACAGAATCTAAATTCACTGCTCACTCTGACAGCTGGGTGCACACTCAGTGTGACAGATTGCCTTCATTCCAAGTTTTACATATCCAAACACGGTAACATTTACTCCAATAAATTATTCTTGAATTCTTCACTCAATTCCTGAAGCAATGAGCTCGCAATAACTCTACAGCTTCATATAATAGCACCTATTGAAAGAGGATAAGAGTTTGACATTCTTCTCCCACTAAACAACCAGGCACAATTTTATCCATCAGCCGTCTATCAACCTACGGATATTGAAAGCTTGGGCGAAGGCGATACCATCAAACCCAGCCCTACTGTCAAGCTGCGCTATCTCCTACCATCAATAATACTATGCATGAATTTAGGAAAATTAATAAATCTTGGGGTGGAGGCCGGGAGAGCCTCAAGCGCAGGTGAAGCGCACACTCACTTGGGCTTTGTCTCTGCGTCGGTGACCTGGCGGATGTAGATGCCGTCCTCGGGGTGCTCGATGTCGTCCATCTCGTACATGTAGGAGGAGGCGATGGCCAGCGTGGTGCCGTCGTTGCTGAAGGCCAGCGAGGCGATGCTGGTGGGGTAACGGTGGAACTGGCACAGCCTCTTCTTGTTGAAGGGGTCCCAGATGTTCACAAAGCCGTCCGAGCCGCCTGCCAGGCAGGGTTCCAAAAAGAAGTTATAATTGAGGGAAAGAATAAAACTGAAGAGAAAAAGAAAAAGGCAACTACTCGTAATTACTTTGTCAGGAAAAACAGAGGGTTGATTCATGCGGTAAAGAGCACAATGAGCATTTCCCAAACTCCCTGTTAAAGCAGTTAACTGGAGAAAAGACTGCAATACAGTTTTATCTCACAGCACTCTAAATTCTAAGGAAGTGGTAAGGCAGAAAAAAATTTCCTAAGAGACATTCTCACTGCATCATAGTTTTAAGCTGACAGTGAGATTTGTGATTACGTCTGAAGCTGACAGTGAGAATTGTAATTACATCTGCATGTCATGGAGATACTTTATGAAAAATCCTTTCATTAGGATCTTTTCTCCTGAGAAGCTGAAGCTTCAGCTTCTCCATGTTTTGCTGCTTTGGAATGTGGAGAATTGTTTACCCAGCATGTGAAATTGTTTTTACTTGATGACCAATGCCAGCCACCTGTGTGTCGAGGCTGTGAGCAGTCACAAGATTCCATTCCATTCTCTTCTATTCCTTGCAAGCCTTCTGATGAAATCCTCTCCTCTATTCTTTTAGACTAGTTTTAATATATCATTCTCTTTTAATATAATATATATCATAAAATAATAAATCAGCCTTGTGAAACATGGGGTCAAGATTCTCATCTCTTCCCTCATCCTGGGACTCCTGTGAACACCACCACATCTGCAGGTCCAAACACAAGCTTGTGTTTGGGGGAAAAAATATTAAGAGTTAAGCATTCTCCCTACATCAAATAATTTTAAAACCCTGCTTATGGCATGAATACAAGTTAAATGCTTAAAAAGTCAGGGCAAATGAAGTAAAGGCTGATCTGTTTACAGCAAAACTAAAGGAATTGAGGCAAGTGTTACAAAGAATTGAGTATTTACCTGTAGCAAACGTGTTGTGGACATTATGGAAAGAAATGGCATTAACTGGATAAATCTGCTCGATGTTGTTCTCCTTCAAACGGTGACATTTGAATGCATATTTCTTCTTCTGGATTTCTGGGCTTGGATCCAAATATTCCACAGCTACACGACCTTCAATAGAGCTTAAAACATAACCCTAACAAGAAAAAAAAAATTGGAGCTACATGTTTTAGAAGTTTACAATTAGAGAAAAGACTGCAGCACAATTTTATTTCATAGCCTTCTAAATTCTAGCAAAGTGGTAAGGCTTAGAAAAAAGCTTTCTAAGAGAGATTCTCATTGCATCATAGTTTAGAGCTGACAATGAGACTTGCAATTACTTCTGCAGGTCGAAAAACAAGCTTGTCTTTGGGGAAAAAAATTTCAAGAGATAAGAACACCTTGCATTTGCTCACCTATCCCCCACGGCCTAAACATCTGAAATATGAGAGATACTCACAGGACTATTTAGTTCCAGAATTACATTACATTAAAATTAGTTCAGAGCTTTATACTAACAACTAAACACTCAAGCTGAAATAGTATTTTCAGTGAAACTTGATTACAAGTTGTGTTCACTTATCCAGTTAATTACAGTCCTGACTTGGAGCAACCTGAGATGCTTTTATTATCACTTTCGAGTTAAGTCCATAATAGATCTTTTCAGAAATAGGATTGCAATGATATCTAGCTGTAACAAGGCTCTTTAAAATCCATCATACAATACAATCTGGAAGATCAGCTTGTTTTACTATAACTAGAACTGAAAATGGACAAAGCATTCATGCCAGTTCAAGAACAAGTAACTAGGTCTTGCAATTCCTGTACTATCACTCTGTACAGGGGAAAATTCCCTTACAAATTAGTTTGGCAGAGAAAGCCAATCTTCTTGCTTTCCTTGAAAAAAGAAATGCCACAGACACACCACGTTAACTTGCACAGAACAGCTGCAGGAGCACCTGAATTGTACAATTCCCCCTGGATAATGGATCCAGGGTTCTGCCAGTGCATGCCACAGACTCAAGAGAGAAAAAAAAGAAAAACATATAAATGACATTCATGCAGTTTTAATCCTGCCCCTGTTCACAGACTGTTCAAGAACCCTGGGTTACAATACATAAAAGCTGCTTAGGAACCACCAATTCTGGCTTTCTCTCTTCTACTGCAACTGGGGAGGGGAAGGATGTGTTTTTTTTTTTAATTACATGTCTCCTTTTTAGAAATAACCTGTTTAATGAATCACAATGCTGACAAATCTGACAAACACAATATGCTGGTAAGTCAGTAGCAAACATTGCTAAGCTGCATTAAAAGAACTAATGTACCCCAGGAAGCCTCCCCCCTCCAAAGTTTGATTACAAAACACACCCCCACTGAAAAATGAACTTGAAAATAAAGCCCCATTTTCCTGAAGAATATTGAGCAGAAATGAGAGTGCTGCCACTGCTGCCATACCTGTTTGTTGGGGAATGCTCTGATGCAGCGGGTCTGGTATTTCAGGCTGGATTCCCTTCGCTGCTGAACGTATCCCATGTTCCTCAAATCCCACACCAGCACCCTCCGGCCTGCTGTCCCCACAATCAGCCTGTCCCCAGACACAGAGAGGGTGTAGACCTTCCAAAAGAATATTTACAGGATTTAACACTGATATTAGCCTAGAAACCCCCTGCTCTTTGGACAGAATAAGCTGTCAGCAATGAGCACTAACACAACTGGTGAGATCTGCCATGGAATGCTCAGCGACAGAATTCCCTTCAGCTTTCATTTAGAACCCAAATTTGGGATAAGCAGCAGCAATGTGCAGCTGGTTAGTGAGAACACCCTGATGTAGCATTCAAAAGCTCAAAAACTATTCCAGGCATTAAATTTACCAAAATGAATGGCAAAAGAAAAACCCATACAAAGGAACAGGAGGGGAAGTGCTGGATATTGGAATTAATCTTGGCTTGGTTTTGCATTCCCACTGTCAGTTCACGATCCTGCAATTTAGTCCTACAAAGCCACATCACACATTTTCTTCTCTGTTTTCCTCCACCTGGTAAGCAAGTATTTTTCTTTATAAACTGAATATTTTGGGTTGAGCTTCATGTTAATAAAATAGATTGCCAAGAGATCATTAAAAAAAACTACATTAGTTTGTGTACTTTAATAAAACAAAGTGAATTTGAAGAAAGCAATATGCTTGACATATTTAAAAAATAAGATAATGGCTTGGAATTTTAACTCTACCCCAAAACTTGGCTCAGTGGGAAATTTTGGCTTATCAGATTTCATATGAAAATATTTAGTGCATGAATTGTTGTTTCCAGCTATTGCTCGGGATGCAGTTCATCTGGTAATGTGTAAAAAAAAACAAAAAACAAAAAAACAACAAAACAAAAATACAAGGAAAAGGGAAGATGTTTAGTCAAAAAAAGCCTGTGCTATGGAATGAACTCCAAGTTGTTGCTACATAAGCAGATGGAATCCAGCTACCTACACTGCCACTGAGCTGCTAACAAGAGCAAACTATGGCAATGAGCTTTTCCCAGTGATCAAATGCAGCCAAACACACAGGAAACAGATCCTGGGTACTGCTGAGATGAGGAATTAGAAGTGTAAGAGATCTGCTACCCTGCCACAGGGAATCAGTTTGCTTTTGGCATGTGCTTGGATGATTTCATTTGGTTTCACTTTGTGGTTCTCTGATGAAGCCCAAATCTGCTTGGTTCTGGTAAGACTGCATTGAAACATCACATACAAGTTTTCTCCTCATTTGCTACAAACACATTTTCAAAAAGTTAATTTCTAATAAAAAGCTAAGCAGACAGGTGTGTATGTATACATACAGATAAAAAAGCTTTCTTTAACCAATCCTCGTCCACCCAGCATACTTTCTTCTCTAAAACATGATTATTGAACTCTCTAAGACTGAGATTTTAAGATGGGAAAAGTCTTAAATATTCACACAGGAGTTGCCCAAAATTTCTGATGATCCCAATTACTCCTAAAAAAGGTATGAAAACTTTGAGCCAACAGTAGTCACACATTTTAACAGGATAGTTTTTTGTTATTGATGTAAAAATCGGTCCAGAAATATTCATAAACACTATATAAAATATGTTTGTGTACATATAAGGAAACAAAGGCATAAAGAACATCAAATATCTTAAATCTTCTTCACAAACCTGATGTCACACCTGTACAGTGAGTGTTCTTTCTCCACCACACAGCCATAAATCAAATGAAACCGTTGTCATGCAGTGGAGTAGGTGTACACATTCATCAAAGGCAGCATTAAAAGAATGACATAATGAACCTTGCTGAACCAATAAGCAGCTTGATTCACTGTGCCTGTCCATTATATGATATTCTGTCAGCAATTTATCACAGTTCTTTACATGCTACATACATCTATAAATCAAAACTAGAAATAATGCAATTACTTTATTCTGCACAAAGGTCTGGCCAGAAGTAGATCCAGCTCTGCTGGAACAAAAGTAAGAGCTGTTTAGGGGCAAAGGGAAGGTAATGATGGCTCATAATTAGGACTTGACAATAGGATGTCACAGAGCTAAATGAAATTTTTAAAAGGTACAGGCAAAAAAAATAAAAACTCATATGTAAAATTATCCAGCAAGCCAACCTGTGTTTAGGAGTCTGTGAAAAAAAAACCCAGGAATTTTTGTTAATTCTTTCAGTGACACTGCTGTAAGCAGCAGGAGAAGTTAGCACATCATATGGCCATTAGAAAAAGCTGAAAACATCATTCCATTTTATCTTATTTCTCTGAGTCTCCCATTATCTCAGAGGATTTCAGCTTTAGGGGAATATTCAAATTTACTAGACATTAATACAAAACAGGAAAATCACAAAACAAGCAATTCTGTTCAATTTTTTGAACACAAGTAAAAATCAAAAATATTGTTTCAGGCAACATAAAAGATCTCCTACAGAGATATTTTTTCTGTGCACATTCCAAAACAATCAGACCTTAGGACTGCCAGGGTCTGATATACTTAAAATCTTAACATTTAAGGAAATCAACTGTGCATTTTACAATGAAGCCAAGATGCTTGGTTTGCCTTCAAATTTATTTTAAATTTTAAGAAAGTGGTCCAGCACAAGCACCAAGAATTGAGGAACACTGAGGAAAGCTCAAAGCTCTCACCAAAAATAGCAATATATTCTGAATCCCAATCGTGTAAAATGCTACACTTCCACCCAGTTTAAAAAACATTAAATATAACTTCACAAACTCAGCTCAAAGCTTCACAAATTCAGCTCACATCTCACAAATTCAGCCCAAGGCAGTGTCCTTGTGGTGTTCCAGTCCCAGGGTGCATTATTTAACGCCTGGAGTGCAGCACTCACCTTTTCAGGCTGGGAGAAGGTTCCTGCATTGCAGGGAGTTCTGGGATCCCAGAGTTTGACAGTTTGATCCCAGCTGCCAGTCACCATGACATTCACTTCTGGGCAATACTCCACACACCTGATAGGAGCATCGTGGGCACCAACAAGGTTTTCTGTAAGAAAACACAATATTTTGTAATGTTACTGTTTACTACAAACAGAATGTGTGAAATAAAGGATAAAAAAAGAACACAACTGCAGCACAAGCATTTCCTGACATTCTACAGGTGCATTTCTATGCCAGAAGTCCCTGCAAGAATAGTTCAGCCTTCAGAAGCATAACTTTTGCAAAGATCAGGATTGTTACATTTAAATTTATGTCTCTTGAGCTTAGGATTAAAGAATTTTAGGCAGTCACTGAGATTTTTACAGGTATAAGGCATCAACTGGTATCACACTGACAAACACACTAACACAGAAAGCAGCTTAAGCTTGTGTACATCAATAATATGACAAAAGAAAGCAATGACTATTACACCTTAATAAAAATATTAAAACACTTGGAGAAAGTCAGGCATGGCAGAATTATTTGAGTTTTTTAGTACCATTACTGCACACACTGATTTGTGAAGCCCTGGCTATTGGCAGGTGGTTGAAATCTGCTTTTCTCTTTAACACTAAAAATACACAAAAAAGTGAGACAAACCAGTTCCATATTTTGCACCAATGAGGCAATGGAACTGATACTTTCAAGCAGTGTTTTCTTAGAAAAAAACTGTAATACAAGGCCATGCTTGACAAAAGCAAAAGCTCCATGTATCCTCTGCCATGAAAGATCATTCTAAATACATCCTAACTACAAACCTCTGAAAAACAACATGCTCAGCTTTAGTTCAGCTTGGCTACTTCCTCCTAACTGAGCCTCTGTAGCCTATGGCAGGGCAGTATTATCATCAGAAAACCAATTCAAGGCACCCTGCAAGCAGCCACCAAACCTTCTGGCAATGCCAAATTCTTCCAGGTTTTTAGGTGGTCCTGATTAGGGTCACTGGTTATTCTGCAGATACTTCAATATCCCCCAGCTAAAGAACCTGAAGAATACTCTGTGCATGTAAGTACATAAATCTGAAGCTCAGCTGCTGACAGCATTTAGAATTCAATCTGCTCACCTTGGTCCGTGTTTAAGTCGTGCATTTTCAGTTGCTGATCCAGCCCCCCACTCCAGGCATGGGTAGGATCCTATAAAGCAATAAAATTTACCTTATTAAGTTTCCATGGCTGCTCTGCATCCAGCATCCTAAACTCATAGGACACAGGACTTACTTTCAAGAGTTTTGGGAAGATAGGAATTAAGACACAAATGTTAAGGTGTGACCCAGATGTAAACAGACTGAAGCTTTACAAAATGTTTAGGTGCTTTGAGTGATACAAATTTCTTTAGTTTAGAAGTAAACAAAATAAATTTTAAAAAGGCAGATTCAGGCTAGACCAAATAATTTCCATTTCTTCCTATTTTAAATGACTGCCAACCTAAGTCCCATCTAGTTGCAGGATAATGCTAAAACTGATTTAGAAGGGAGATACCATTTGAGAACCTGAGTGTTGATCCACAGGACAGCATCAGCCACATGACAAAACATTCAGTGAAAAAAAGCACAAGTAGACCCCCTCTTTAATTTCAGGGACTGACAATTTCTCATACTTTGGGCACTCTAGAGCTGTAAACTAATAATTTAAAAAGCCCTCCCACACTTACATAAAAAGCACAGTCCAGGACAGCTCCTGAATGCTGATATTTGAGTCTCATGGTGTTGGCAGGGACATCATAGAGCCGCACAGTTGTGTCCCAGGATGAAACCAGCAGAAACTGAGATGTGTTTGGACTAAACTTCACTGATGAAATGCCATCATCTGGAGTTTGGTTGAGCTTGAACTCGTTTGATCCTGTCATCTGCAGACAATAAGGCACAGATGCAATTTTAATGACGACAAGAACACAGGCCTAGCAAGGGAACAAGACTGAGCCCTCTGAAAGGCAGCCCAAAGCAGACCTGAAAACTTCACTCGATTTTACACAGAACAGGTTCAGAACACCCAAATTTCTCCAAACTCTAAAATTCAAGATGCCAATCCCTGTCCCAAACCTCAATAAATGCCTTTCTCTACAGAGAGCTTTTAAATATCAAATGCCACACGAATGAACAACACAAAAATATTATGATCATTATTATATTCTATAAGATTAGATATTGTTACTTATAAAAGCATTTCCCTCACGCTGATGAGTGTGTGGCTGTGATTTTTGAAGTATTTATAAGTTATTGTGAACCTCAAGAAGATACTTTAAAGAACATGTATTAGCAGAAAGTGGATTTGAAAACTCCCAAAAGTGTTGGTTTGCTCCTGGATTGGTATGACTGCCACACATTCCCAAGAATTGCAACTGCATCATCTTTTATGTAGCTTTGGGCACTGTGCAACTTTCAGACCTTTAGGTTTCCACAAGTGCTGTGAAATATGTGCAACAAAAAGCTTTAAGATTGTTTTTCCTTCTCTCTTAGAAACCAAAGAGCAGGTAAAGAAAGGAAAGTTTTTGTTTTGTGAAGTTCTGAAATGTGGAGTGACCACAGAACTGGGCTGTGACCAGGAAAAAACATCAACAACTCAAAGAGCAGTGACTCTAAAGGCAAATGCAGCACTCCCAATCCAGGACCAGTTTGCTGAAACCTTCCAAGGACAGCAGGAGTTACAAACTGCAAATTTCAGCAGGAAAACAGTTCAGGCCTTACAAACACTCTGAAAGAAAAAAGTGCTGGTTACACATCCACAAAACAACCAACAAAACAACCACAGCCTCTTTTCAAGGTTTCTCAAGGCCTTCTCAGCACATTTACCTTCTGCTAAAGGGGCAGAGCAGTGAATTAACTCAGATTTTCTGTAACACTGTTACAGAATTTGTATGTACAACTGCAAAAGTAAGAACATAAATCAGGAATAAATCACCTCTGAGAATAAATCAGGAGACAAGGAGCAGATGAACCAAGGGCAAGGTGCAAATTTAGGGCACAGTGGTTCCAGTTCAGTGCTTGTCAGCAGCTAAACAATCATCAGGTTGTGTAAGAAAGTGAGGAACACATATTCCTACACTGGAGAGATTTCCTGAGTGGGAGCTTTGCTCTCTAAGACACCCTTCAAAAAAACACAAAAAACCACCCACTGTGTAAAAATAAAGTGCTATTTCTGCTACTGAAGCATGAAGTGAAAGGGAAAAAACCTTTTAATAGTAGAGAAGCTTCTTTCTGAGCCCCTTTTTTAGCCCTGCTTTGGGAACACTTGGGAAAAGAGAGGCTTGAGGTTCTGCCACACATCTTTCCATGGGAATGTTACTTGGAATTCATCAGCACTTGCTGAGGATGTTTCAGATGCAGGTCCAGAGACACAAAACCCAAAGGAATTCAGAACAACTGAGAAAATTAAATTGCACCAGCTTGTTACTGTGCTTTTACTTAGACCAGAAAACTCAAACAAAACATGAGATTTGAGGCACAAGTTACTGTATTATTTGAGGCCTGGAACAAGTTATTGACCAGCCCAAAAGCAACTCCAGGAGGCAAAGCTACTCACACAAGAAACCTGGAAGGATGTCCCACAGATATTTTTAATCCAGAACAATGTTCATAATATCAGAATTTAAGTATATTCTGCCTCTTACACACGGTAAAAAAAAAAATCAGACCCAGAGCTCCACATTTTCACAAAAACATAACCAGGATTCCAAACCAAAGTTCTGTGCCCACTTCAAACAATAAAGTCCTGGTAAAATGTTGAGAAAAAAAACTTTTAAATATTACAGAGCAAGCACATGCTGCTGAAATGGAGATTCTGAGTTAACCACGGGTTTCAGTTTGGCAAAAAAATAGGAAAAAAAAAAAACAAAAAAAAAAAAGAATTTTTAGTGAGCAAGCAAGAAACCTGTGCTTTTATAGCTTCTCTTGGCACAGGTGCCACTCCGGTGGACGGAGGAGCTGAACAAAGCAGAACGCTCCGGTGAGAGCCTCCGCACTCCCCTCCCGCGCTTTTATTCATAAAACACGAAACTCAAAGTACCGTTTTCATGCTGAACGAGCTCCTCCCGCTGCTCCACGGGCCGCCAAGGAAAAGCTTTCGGAGTCAGGGCAGCGCCGAGGCCTCGGTCCCTGTGAGGAGCGCCGGGATGAGGAAAACGCTGCGGGGAGGGAAGACAGTGAGGGAAGGGCCTGGCAACCAGGCAGGGAGGGCGTCGCACCGGGAAACGAACGCGCGGCCGGGAGGAAGGGTTCGGCCGTGCCCAGGGTCCCGGATTCCCAACCCCAAACCCTCAATCCCAACCCCGAACCCCCAGTCCCGAATTCCCGGTCCTGGTCCCGGTCCCAGTCCCGGCCTCACCTCAGCCGCTGCCGCCACCCGCGCGCGCGCGCACTGCCGCCCGCCCCCCGCGATTGGCCGGTTCGAACGCGCGTGGCGCTGCGTCCCCGACGTGCGCCGCGAGCCCGCCGCGGGGCATGCCGGGAGCTGTAGTTCGCCGCTGCCTCGGCAGTGGCGGCGTGAGGGGGTCGGTGCCTTCTCCCCGGCCCGGCCCGGCTGATAACGGAGGGGCCAGGGAGGTGCCCCCGGGAGAACCGCACGGAAAGAGAGGCTGCTGCTGGGCTCCAGCGGTGCTAAGGGATAAAACCCGAAATACGAGTTATTACCCCTAAAAATAGAGTCCGAAAGGCGGAGCGACGGAGCGGGGCCGTGTTCCCCAGCCTGGCTGCCGCTGCCCCGGGGCTGCGGCTCAAACACCGGCTGTGGAGCGCGGGCAGCGCGTTCTCCTTCCCCGCACGGAAAAACGCCTTATTTATCCCTTCGGATATTTAATTTCTCTGGTTTTCGGGGGTTTGTTTTTCGCTGTCCTCGTTGCTGTCGCTATTACAGCCACGGCACTCGGCACGGAGCCGGTGGCCGCAGTTTAATCGCCACTTGCCGTGGGATTTACGGGTCTGGAGTGACCCATCGAGGCCGTGTCCCGTGCGGAGCCGTCGAGGATGCCCAGTGCGAGCCCGGCCCGCGGAGAGCAGGGACCAGCCCCCGGTAGCACCGAGCCCATCACCGCGGCTTTCTCCGAAACACTCCGAAAAACAGAAAAAAAAAAGTCCCCGTTTAACGAAACTTTTCGGGAAATGCCCCTCATGTCCCAGCCTGGAGAAGGGCAGCGAGCCCCCGGCACGGGCGGACGGGCAGGCCCGGCTGGGATTCCCTGCAGGGAACGAGATAAGGAGCAAAACGAAACGAGATAAGGAGCAAAAATTCCGGAAAAAACAAACCCTCGGCGTTACGAGTCGTTTTGGCTCTCCCGTGCATCGATCCCGGGCCCTTCCCGGCCCGGCTGCGGGGCACCCCCGGTCCCCCTCGGGGGACACGCGACCGAGGTGGCAAATTTACAAACGAGGCTTAAAACTCTTTAATTTTTTTTCTTTCTTACTTTCTTTAAAAATATTTACAGATCTGAAATAACGCTTTTTTTTAATTAATTCTTTTTTTTTTTTCTTTTCGAGCGACAGGATGGCAGGAGGGGAGAGCAGGGGGTGCCCCCGGCGCCCCGGGCTCTCCGTTTGCCCGTCCCTCCCATCAGTTTCGGTGCTGTGTCCCCTCCATGGGGGCGGCCCGAGAGCCCCGCACGGAGTCCCCGCGGCGGCCCCGGCCCCGCTCCCGGTGCGGGTCCCGACGGGGCAGGGGGCGCGGGGCTCAGTAGTCGATCTTGTTGTAGAGGTTGTAGAGCGGTAAGGCCGAGAGGTTGCTGCCGGGGTAGTAGAGAGGGGCGGGGAAGGCGATGGACCGGGGCACCGGCACTCGCAGGAGGGAATTGTCTCTGAACACCAGCGGCATCCCCACCAGAGTCTGCGCCGAGGCGTGGGCCATGTTGGCCGCCTCCAGCTCGGCCGAGAGCTGTCGTTTCCACTTGTTCCTGCGGTTCTGGAACCAGGTCTTCACCTGGGTCTCGGTGAGCTGCAGGCTGGAGGCCAGGCAGGCCCGCTCCGAGCTGCTCAGGTAGCGCTTCATGTCGAAGGTGGACTCCAGCTGATAGACCTGCGAGCGGCTGAACACCGTGCGCGTCTTCTTCTTGGCGGCGCCGGCCTGCCGGTCCCCGCCGTCGCGCTGCCGCTCCCCGCAGGAAGGCGAGGAGGGTCCCAGCGGCTTTTCCTTCTCGTCCTTACAGTCCTGCTGGGGGGGCGAGAGGAAGGGCCCCCGCTCCCCGCTGCCCGCCGCCGCCGCTCCGCTCCCCTTGGCGCTGCCTGCAACAGAGCGACAGCGCGGGGGTCGCACGGCGGCCAGCACCGGGACCCCCGACGGCCGAGCCCCCCGGCCCGCAGGGAAAAAGCACCGGGGCGAGACCCCGGGCAGGCACCCGGAGCCTCTGCTCCCGGGGGGACCCACAATCGACGCCGGGGGAAGCCATCCCCTCCTGGGTATCCCTGTCCCCCTGTTGGATGGATGGATGGATGGATGGATGGATGGATGGATGGATGGATGGATGGATGGATGGATGGATGGATGGACGGACGGACAGGTGGGTGTGCGGGCCAGAGTGATAGCAGCTTGGTACCAGGCTTCCTATCCGACACGAGCCGGCAAATTTTACTTTACAGCATGGCATTTCACAGACCGTTTATTCAGAAATAATGCTTTAAAAATAAATAAATAAACACCGTTCTTCCCTCTGCCCGAGCGCTGTAATCAGAATCTAAGAAAACGAGCGTTATCAATCGCACCGCATCCCTCGGGGAAATCAACGCCGGATGGGATGGAAAAGATTTTTTTTAAAAGCCGCCCCATTTTTCCTGGAGTTCCTTCCTCCCCGCTTAACCCACGGACGGCGCAAACACCCTGTGCCCCGAGAGCAGAGCAGGTGCGGCGTGCCCACGCCTCCCTCTTCGCGAGGCCCCCGCGGCCCTTCCCGTCCGCCCCGTCCCATCCCTGCGCTACTCACCGAGACAGGTGAAGCTGAGGGGGGGCTGGTGCTTGTGGCACGCCTCGCCGGGGCCCTGAGCCTCGGGGCAGAAGCAGCCGCGGTGCTTCCAGCTCTCCTCCGGCTCCTCGTCCTCCGAGGACAGGGAGAGGGTCCGGGCGCGGGCGGACCAGGCGGGCGCTCTGTCTCCGGCTTCCCGGGGGCGCTCGGCGCTGCCGCTGCCCAGGATGGACTGGATGGTGAAACTGGAGATGGGAGCAGCCGCCGGACAGCACTTGCTCGGCTCTTCTTTGCTGCTCATCCTGGGTTCATAAGAAAGCAGAGGAGGGAAGCTGTCGCTTTAGAGGGGCTGCGCGGGAGGGGGGTGCCCCGGCAGCCTGCGGGGAGCCGTCGGTGGGGGCTGTTTCGGGGGGCGCTGGGGGCGTGCGGCGGCCGGCTCTCCCCGCGCCGAGCCAGGCGGAATGCATGCTCCTTCCCCCGCGTCCCTATTGATCTGCGGGCGGCGGGCGGCGGGGCTTCATTTGCATGGAGGTGGCCTCCGCCGCGCCAATCACGGCGGCGGCGGACACGGAAAGTTTGGAAAGCCGCGGGCTCCGGGAATGGGGAGGCACGGGGGAGTGGGGGGGGGGGGGGGAGATGCGGCGGAGCCGGAGGGGGGAACCCCCGCCGGGGACTCGCCGCCGTCCCCGGGGGCTAGGCTGACCCCGCGGCCCCGGAGGAGGGCTGCTGGCCGCCCGCCAGCCCTCCTGCCCTCCGCCTCGAGTGGGCGGCAGCGACGTGGGCTGAATGGCTCATGCCGGCCGGGGGCGGGGGTGGCGGGATAAACACCTTGTGCAAATCCGGGCATCTTTACCCTGCTCCTCATTAAACTAGGGAAAATCTGTCACGGTGTGTGTGTTGCCTACTCGGCAGCGCTGGGAAACCTTCCAGAATCCGGGATTTGCGCTGCTGTGCTGCAGCCGGTGACAAATGTCCCAAGAAATGGCTCCCGCGTTTTGATCCCAGCGCCTGGAAGCCGTGGGGAGCAGGGAGGGAGGGTACGTGCCGCTGCGTTTCCAAATAAACTTTGTCAGCACTCAGGGGCTCTTCCCCTCGGGCTGGGTATAAATCACAGCCGCCGCATCTCCTGCCCTCGGAAGGGAAACCCGCAGGAGGCAGCTGCTGTGTCCCGCCTGTCCCAAAGGGAACGCGGGGCTGAGGGCAAGGACCCCGCCAGGACCCAGCGCCTTCCTTAGCGCAGACGGAGCTGCAGCTGGGAGCCCCAGAGGCTCCCCAGGCCGCGGGTTCGGGGCCTGGAGCCCCTTTCCCCGGAGGTACCCGCTGGAGACCGAGCCCCGACGGCTGCCTGGCACCGGGAGCTGGGCCCTCCTTCCCACCGCCGTGGCATCGCCCCGGGAAGGCTCAGGAGGGAGCGCCGGTAACGGGGCCGGTGTGCAAAGCACCAACCTTGTCCCTGAATTGCCCCACGACCCCAGCCCCGGGCAGACCCTGCCGCCCTCTCTGCCTCCATTTCCCGCTGCCTCCGCTCCGCAGGGATGAACTCCCTCCCTGGGCCCTCCTCCCCTGCGGACACCCGCGTGTCCGTGGGTCGGGCTGTCCCCGAGCCCGCCGCTCCCGGCCGGGCTGCTGCAGCCCCCCTGAGGCTCCCGCGGAGGGGAGCGAGTGGGAAGCGCTGCTGCAGATGGGAAATCCTGGAGGGTTTGATCGCATCCATGTCCAGGTGCAATATCCTTGGCCTTGGCAGGGGCCGTGGCACCGGGTTTTTAACCCTGGCTTGCCCGAGCGGGGTGGGGCCGGGGTCTCTGCGAGCTCCAGCTGTCGATTCCCTCTCTACAGAAATATAGCCCCCCCTCTCCTCCAAAAATTAAAAAAAAAAAAAGAAAGAAAAATCAAATAGGGGAAAGCAAAGAATGAGATGGAAATATACAAATCAATAGAGACAAATGTCAAGACGTTTTAAAATGACATTTTCATTAACTCCGAGTCACCATATTATGTCCGGTATATTGAATAAAGTACTTATAATATAATTAGGTATAGCGAGATGACGACTGTTACCCAGACCAGCGGCATAATCTTTAACTACTTAACTACTTGATAGACTCATTAATGGACTAATTGATTAGGAAAAGTGTTCCAGCTCCTCCTCTCCCTCTGAGGGGCAGGTGCTGTCCTGTTTTACCACATTAACCTTTTCAGTGCTTTTCAACAGGGTCGCGACACATTACAAATGGTCAGCTTTAATCATGATGTCAGCTCATTAACCCGGAAAGACCCCGCACTGAAATACAATTTAAGAAATCGTCCTTCATCCCGCTCTGCCGCCCCGGCTGGCCCCGCACCCAGACCCCACACCCCTCCCGGGGCGGGGAGCGGGCCAAAAGCCGTCCGGGGGAGCTGCCCGAGCTGGGAGAGCCCCTGGGAGCTGCCATCCCTCGGATCCTGCGCGGGGACGGGCCCGGAGCAGGGAGGGAAGGCGACAGAGGGGACACCCCGCTCCTCCCGCACCCCCGACGTGACACTGCGGTGGCACCGCTGGCCTCCAGCTGCCACCCACGGCAGCTCCGTCCCTTCGAATGCCACCAGCACAGCGTGGCCCTGGCACAGCGTGGCCCTGGCACTGCCCTCCGTTCCCCACGGAGCGGGTCGAGCCCGTGGGAGCCGCACGAGTGGCGGCGGCCGGGCCGAGGGGACGCTCCGGAGTTTGGATGCTGGGCGGGCCGGGAGGGAGAAGCGCTGCGGGCAGCTCGGCCGCAGCCAGAAAACCTCCAGAGTTTCCCAAAATGAGTAAAAAAATTCTCAAAAATGAGTATTTAAGCGAAACTTGGGAAGCGGCCGCTCCGCTCGGGAGGGAGGAAAGCCAAGCGGGTTCTGCGGGATGCCGCTGTCACGAAGGGAGGAACGGCGGGGTCGGAGCGGCCCAGCCGCGCTCTCATTATCATCTGATCAAATATTCATCAGGGCAGGGGCTGCGGGCCGCGGGAAGGGTTTTGCGAGGGGGTGACCCGCAGCTGGCCGCTCCCCCCGCTCCCGCCCCGCCGCCCGTCCCGTCGGGGCAGCGATGATCAAACGCCGCGGCAAAGATAAACTTTGAAAGACAGAGCGAACGCTTAAAGTTTAGATCTCCAGATTATTACAATGCTCGATATTAAAGTGGCCCTGAGCAAGCTTTCAAAGGGAGCCTAATAAAAATTGATCTCCGCTGCTTTTGCAGCACTCGGAAAATAGGCTTGTTGAGCGGCCGTAATATCGGGAGAAGGTTCCCTCTGAAATGACAGATGAAGTCATAAACAAGTTTGATCTTGGAATCAAGCTTCGATAAATATTAAACACAGTCCCCTTTACACGTGTGGATTATGATATATGGCGCGTCCAAACTTTAAAATAAGGAAATACCAGAGAAAATGATCTCAATAAATTTTCTAAGTATAAACGTTGATTATGTTTCGATTTTCATTCAAGAGCCTCTGCTGCTCGTTTTTTGGCGCAAATGACATCTCGCAATAGGCTTTTGGGGAAAAGGGCTCCCTATTTGAAAAAGAGAGCCCTAGAGGTGTACAATTTATGTAATCTGTGGCTGGAAAATGAATCGTGTAATTTATTGGAAAACAGAAAGTCATGAAGATTGGATCAGCATAGCCTATCCAAGGCCCCCTATTCATCAAGTTCCAATTAACAACCTAACCAGAGAGCTTTAATGTGTTTCCAATCTAGTGGCCTGATAGACTCATCAATTCCTCTGGGAGAAATTAAGAAAATCGACCGCCCCTTGGCGTTGTAGTGTCATTCCTTTCTGCAACTATATGTCAAATTAAAAACACAATTAAAATTTAAACTGTTTCAATCAGAGGGTGCCCTGCAACCTATGTTTCACTTAATAGAACTTTGATGAAAATCTGATGGTTCCACTCTATCATGAAGGCGAATAGAGCTGGGGAGAGCAAGAGATTCTTTATATTTATTTAAAATATCGGAGCTCAGGAGAGCCGAGACCAGGTGACCAAACCTGAGGGAAGCGGGGGTTTCATTCCCGTCCAGCGGCCGCTTCCCACGCCCGCGGGAGTGACCGGCGGGGCCGCTCCGCGCTCCGCCTGGGCGACACGCGTGTCCCCGCGGGGGGACAGCGGCCCCTCGGCCCCTTCCAGCCCGGCGGGGAGCGGGGCCGCGGAGTTTGAAATGCGAGGCATGGCTCTGATCGAGAGGGATTGGCTGATTTGGGCGGTAAAATATGCACGAGCAGCTCGGCAGAGCCACCGAAGGCCCCGGGCGCGGGCTGCGCTCCCCGCGGTCCCCCCGCGGGATGTGGGGTGGGGGCTGCCCGCGGGATCCGCGTCCCCTTCCACTTGGTATTCATCTAAACAGCTTCAGAAGTCTCCGCTGGGCAACTCTGGAGGCTTCCCGGGGCTGTGATCCCGGGAGAGGTTTTATCTCGGCGGCCGCGCCCGGTGCGGAGCGCAGCGCAGGGAGGCTCGGGCGAGCCGCTCCCCGCACGCAGGGCACACTCACACTGCTCCCTTCCCTCCTACATAAACGTTTCCTAATTTTTTCATATTTTTGAGGGGATTCTGACCCCTCAAACCACGCTTTCGGGTAGGTGAAGGTCCGCGGGGACGGCGGCGACAGGTCCCAGTGGCCGGTCCCCAATCATATGGGAGCGGCGAGAGAATAATTTGGATGCGGGAGAACAAACCAAGGTCATGAACACCGTCGAAAGAGCGCAGGAACAATAGATTCATTTGAAACAATATTTTACAGACGTTTTACGATCAATATGAACTGAAGCATTATGCTGTACCAATCTGTTAATGCTCTTAATGGTCTTCTCATTCCGTTAGCACACTATGCCAAGTCGATAGAGTAAAGTGATTATTACAGAGACACTTGCAGCATATTTGGAAAAAAAAAAAAACCCTGAAACCCAAACCCACAGGGTTTTCCACCGCTGTTTTAAAGCGGGATTATTCCCTCGGAGCGGCTCCGCGTGTCCCCACCTCTGCCGCCCGTTCTGCACGTCGCAGACACCGACAGTAGAATCAAACATTTCCCACCGACCTGTACCAGAAAATTTGAAAACACTCGGCTAAAAAAAAAAGAAATTATCAATAATAATTAGGATTAAAAATACCAACCTCCCAACGTGGGTCGCCGGGAGCGTGCGGCTGCTGGAGGGGCCGGACCGCTCCCCACCGCAGCCCTCCGCAAGGCAAAACTCCTCTGAATCCCCAAATCTGGTGGCCGGGAAGTTTATATCTTTCCCCGCGCTGTTTGCTATACACAGCAACCCCCTATTTACTACCAAATAAAAGAAATACATGTGTGTTTCGACCACAAACAGGCGAGCTAGTTCTGTTCAGCCCTGCTCAAAACAGTGGCCGAGAAGAACCGCGTTATCTCTCGAATTGCAAACAAAGGCAGAGATTTGCCGGTCGCGGAGTTGCCAACAGCCGAGAAGATCGAAGCAACTTTCTTTGAATCGCCCCCACCTCCCCGACGGAGAGTTTTTGTTTCTGTAAAGATGATTTTCCTGATTTTCCTTCCACCACTCAAAGCGATTGCTTTCACTCCATCCTAGAGTGATGCGGGATCTCCAGAAACTTTAAGCAGGGCCAAAAGTGCGGGAGGAGGGGATGGGGGCTCCCTTGGCAGCCTGTCCCGCTCCTGTCCCGCTCCTGTCCCGCTCCTGTCCCGCTCCAGGCTGGCGCTCCCCGCCCGGGAGCGGCGCAGCGCAGCGGGGAGCGCCGGGGCTGGCGGAGCCCTCGCTCCTTCTCCTCGAAGGGAGAAACGGAACCCTTCGCTTCGCGTTTCGCTGGATCCTTGAGGGATAGGATGGAGTTTGGGGACACCTCCTGAAGGCTTGAGAAAAGCCTGAGCGGCGGGCTGGGCTCGCTGCGGATGCGAACGGAAAGGAGCATCCCGCTCCGGCCGGGCTGCGGGGAACTGCGGCGGCGGGAGAGGGGCGGCTCGGGGGGCAGCGAACCGGGCTCACCGACCCTCGGCCCACGGCCCAGCTTCACCGCCAGCTTTCACAGCATCCGCCTGCTGTCGATCCCGCCGTGTGCAAAGGCAGCGGGAGCAGAAAAGCTGGGATCTGCTTAGAATGCTTCGTTTCCTTTTTTTTTTTGTTTTGTTTTTTGCTTTTGTTTTTGATGTCCTTAATTAAAAAAAAAAATCCTGCCGAGTCCCATCAACCCCACCAAGATCATGGTTTCCCCGGGAAATGCCCCTGACAGTCCCGGGACGGGCACGGGGAGCCGCTGCCCGCTGCCCGCACCCGCGCAAAGGCCGCGCAGCGGGGCCGGGGCCGCGCTGGTTCCATCGGCTCCTTCCTCTGCTGGGAAAGGGCCAGGAGGGTCCGGAATCGTTTTCTGAGCACTGACCAGAAATAAATGAGCTTTTTTTCCTTGCCGTTTGATAACATCGTGCTGCCGCGCTGTAAAATGGAAAGACGTATTTACTATGACAACAATATTTTTAATGGGCTGCAAGCGACTTGTCCCAAAGTTGGTACTGCAAACAGCAAAGGCATCGCTCTGTTTGTAGGCGACACAGCCAGCACCGCATTTTGACCCCGAAACTCTGTTTATTTTTCATTTACGACCCATTGCCAGGGTTTTTATCCCAAACGAAAAGAAACCGCGGGATTATCTTTTCGCAAGGCTGAGTTTTATTTTGATTTCTTTGGCCCCAAAGTCCTGCCCTCGGCGCTATCAACACGTCGATTCGGCCCAATCTGCGGCAAGCGGAGGGCGATCCTATCTCCAAATAAACCCTGCCGGGCCTTCGAACACGCGTGACGGCCCCGGCCGTGGGCACAGGGCTCGGACACCCTGCGGCAGCCCCGGCGGAGGAGGGGGCGCGGGGAGGCAGGGGCAGCACCGGGGGGCGCAGGGGAAGGGGCGGCAGGAGTTCGGGGGAAGCCCTCGGCGAGGGAGGCGGCGCTCCCGTGGGCAGGGACCCCCCCGCTGCCCCCTCCCACCCCTGCGACCCCCGCTCGGGGTGAGCCGGGCACCGGCTGCCCATCCCCTTCCCTCTGCCCGTCCCCTTCCCTCTGCATCCCCGCTCCAAGGAGGGAACCCCGGCGGGATCGGCTCCGTGCCCTGCCCGCAGCCCCGGAGCTCACACGCAACCCTTGGGTTGTTTGTTTCGCTGTTTCTACATTTTCCCCTCCTACGTTGTTGTTCATTTATCTGCTTTTTTAAATTTTTTTTTTCGCCCGAAACCACACTTTAAAAATGATAAGGAACGGGTTTTATTGATTTTTTTTTTTTTTGCACCACAACATTAAGTTTATAACAATATAGGCTGTTTTAAAAATAGGACCGATCCCTAACAGAAAGCGAGAGGGCAGAGGGTACAACCGAAATTGGAAAACAAAATTTAAAATCGAACAAAGAAAAGAAACCAACCAACCCAAACCCTTGGGAAGACAGCAAACAATTGTCAGACAACAGGTGAGCAGACACTAAGACAGAGAGAGACTAGAGGTGTCCACTCCTCGCTTGATTTCTGCCTATTAAAATCCACATACTCAATGGACTTTAGAAGAAAACTGTACATCATATCAAATAAATTAAAATTACCCTAAAGTTGATTGTCCTTCACTTAAAGCGCCCAGCTCACCGAATCTCCCTTATTTATTCGCACAAGCCGGGCCGATGCTAATTCCCATGCCCTGCTCCTCTCTTCTCACTTTCCTTCGCTTTTAATTCTTTTTTATTTCATTTTGCACAACATGAAGAAACGCAACTTTACAATGCTAAAAACCCTTTCCTCACCATTCAAATAAAAGCAGTGCTTTAAGAATCGTCGTACAATATTGCACAGTTCAAAAGTACAATAATATTAATAATAATAATAATAATAATAATTAGTATTACAAAAGAAAGCAAAAGGGCACAGATTTTTCCCCCCCCCCCAGATACCGAAATTACTTTACAAGGAAAAAAACCCGAAACAACCCGACAACTAGGAAAACAAGAATTATAAACAAGAATTAAAAATGTCTAAGTAAACGATAATAAATAAGGGTCACTCAAAGCGTGTGAGTGTATTTAACCGTTCACTTTGAGGCTGTATTTCTTGCTCGTGAAAGTCTCATGGCAGAAACCGAAAGGTACAAAACGTGGGCAAGCAAAGAGGCAAAGGTCTGCTTAAATGAAAAGCCGTGGTCGATGAAGTTTGAGTCACGACAGGATCAGGAGCCTGAACAATTATTTGGAGGCAGAAGGAGAGATCCGAAAGGAACAGAAACTCAGCTTCCCGTTAGCGTTTGGCAAATCTCGAGGAGTGGCCTGGGACCATTCGTTTTATTTTATTACTATCCTTTTTTCCCCCACTTTTTTATTTTTTCTTTTTTTTTTTCTTTTTCTTTCTTTCTTTTTTTTTTTTTTTTTTACAAAAATAAAACTAAAGCCACAGAGAGAGAGAGAGAGAGAGAGACCATCGCGGTTTTCATCCACGTTTACAAAAGGTGTGACAGCTCCAGGGTTCTCTACAAGTCCCTGCTTTCATTTTCCTCATTTTCGTTTCCCTCCCCCCACACATTTTTATTTCCATTTTTTTTCTTTTTTGATTTTTTTTTTTTTTTTGCTTTTTTTTGTTTTCCTCCTAAATTTCCGCGACTTTCCTCCTACCACCACCCGCCGAGGGGTCCCCCCAGCCCCGCACTCGTGTCCCCCGCGCTCCGCAGACGCGGGCCGGGTGCCTCGCACGGGGGGCTGCAGTACTTACAAGCGGCCGGGTGCCTTGCGCGCCTCTCCGCGCCCCTCCGCGCAGCGGCGGCCGGGCTCAGACGGGCCGCAGCAGCGGCACGGAGGTGACCACGGGGTGCGAGTAATAGACGGGGTGAGGGAAGGTGAGCAGGGGCTGCGTGCCGGGGGCTCCGCCGCCCCCCGCGCCCCCCTCCGCGCCCGAGTTCTCGTGGTAGAGGATGGGGACGCGCACGATGCGCTGCGCGGCCGCGTGGCTCAGGTTGGCCGCCTCCAGCTCGGCCGCCAGCTGCCGCTTCCACTTGTTGCGGCGGTTCTGGAACCAAATCTTCACCTGGGTCTCTGTCAGGTGCAGCGAGGCGGCCAGGCCGGCGCGCTCGGAGCTGCTCAGGTAGCGCTTCATGTCGAAGGTGGACTCCAGCTGGAAGACCTGCGAGCGGCTGAACACCGTGCGCGTCTTCTTCTTGCGGCACGGCTTCTTCTCGGGGCTCTCCTCCCGCTTCTTCCAGTCCTCCGCGCCTCCCTCCTTCTTCGCCTCCTCCGAGTCGCTCTCCTCCAGGACGATCTCGTCGGGGCTCTTGGAGTCCAGCTCCTTCTGCTCCCCCTCCGCCTTCAGCAGCGGCTCCGGGGAGTCCCGGTCGGTGCCCGAGGCGGGGGACGAGTCCCTCAGCAGGGATTTCTCTGCGGCTGGATGGGGAAGGACGAAGCGGGGCGTGAAGAGGGGGGACATGAGGGACACAAAGAGACACCTTCACCCGCCCAGGCCCCGCGTCCCGTCGGGGGGAACGGGACGAGCCGGCCGGATCCCCGCGCCGCCCCAGCGCCGGCTTTACCCCCCGCCCGCCCCGCCGCCCCCGGGCCCCGCGGCCGCCGCTCCGCCGGGGAGGGACGGAGGGAAGGAAGGAGCGATGGAAGTTGTGGGGAGCGGTACCTTCCGTGCGGGGCAGGTGGGCTCCGGCCGGCGTCAGGGCGTAGGGGTACCACCAGGTCTGGGCGCGCTCCAGGCAGTGGGCGCTCAGGGCGAAGCGCGGCGCCGGGATCTCGAAGCGGGGAAAGGCGAGGTCGCCCACCTGCGAGAGGGCGAAGCCGGCGCCGTCCACCGCCGCCTTGCCCGAGGGGGCGAACAGCGCCCGCGGCTGCTTGGGGGGCGCCTTGGGGGGGCCGCCGTTGAGCAGGTTCTTGATGTAGAAGGACTCCTTGGGGGGAGGCGGAGGGGCGCTGGGTGGCTCCTGCCCGGTCTCCGGCATCCTCCGCTGCCCGCCCGGCTCCTGGCCGCCGCTGGCCCCGCAGCCCGCGCCCGGCGCGCAGGTGGCGGCTCCCGGCGGCGCGGGGGACAGGCGCGGCGGGGCGGCGTGGGAGCGCGGCGGCGGGGCCGGCCGGGGGCCCCTGGCATGGGGGGGCGGCAGGGCGGGGGGCCGGGGGGACCCGCGCAGCCCGCGGCACCGGGGCGCTGCTGCGGGCAGGCGGAGAGCCGGGGTCGTCGCTGCCGCCGCCGCCGCCGCCGCCGCCGCTGCTGCTGCGTCAACCTGACGCCGGATGCTAATGATGAAATCAAAATGTCATCCCCGTTCCGCGCGGGGAGCACGCGGCGATTGGGCACGCACAAAGGCGAATGGGATCAGGCGGCAGGCGGCGGGAGGAGAGGGCTCCGCGCAGCCCCGGCTCGCAGCCGCCGCGGCCCCGGCCCCCCCGCCCGACGCGCCGCCGTGCCCGGAGGCGGCGACCGCCCGCCCGCCCGTCCGTCCGTCCGTCCGTCCGTGGCGTTTACGGAGTCCAATTAGGCAGCGAGCGGGGCCGGGCCGGCGGCACAAAGGGAGCGGCTCGGCGGAGCGCGGCGGGAGCGGCGGCAGGCGAATGGCACGGGCCGCGCCGCTCCTGCCTCAAAACCGCCCCCGCCCCGCCGCGCCGCCCCCCGCGCCCCCGCCCCGCGCCGCCGGGAACAAAAGCCGCCCGCGGCCGAGGGGGGGGAGCGGGCCGGGCCGGGCCCCGCCGGGAGAGCGGGCACCGGGCAGCCTCTGGCTGCGCTGCGCTCCGTTCCGCTCCGTTCCGCCGCGGGGCAGAAACGACTCGGCGGCCGGCTGCGGGGCGGGGGCTGCGGGGCGGCGGGAGAGCTCTGCCCCGACGGGGCCGGTGCCCTCCGCACCGCGGGCAGCCCTGCCGCTTCCTCGGGGCCGCCGGGACACGTCGAGCCCGCGGCGGAGGGGCGACAACGGGCGCGACCCGAGCCCGCCGCTCGTGGGATCAGGGCACAAGCGGCGGGATTCGTTCCTGCCCTGCTCCTGGGCTTCGAGCTCCGGGCGCTCCTGGGATTCGGTTATGGGGCGCTCCCGGGATCGATCCCTCCCGCTCTCGGAATCCGAACATGGTGCTTCTAGGATCCGTCCGTGCCGCTCTGCATGTTCGGGCACGGGGCAATCCCGGGATCCATCCCTGCCCCGTTCCCGGGATCCATCCCTGCCCCGTTCCCAGTTCCATTCCTGCTCCCAGTTCCATTCCTGCCCTGTTCCCAGATTCATCCCCGCTGTTCCCGGTTCCATCCCTGCCCCATTCCTGGTTCCATCCCTGCCCCGTTCCCAGTCCCGGTCCCGTCCCCGCCGCTCCCGGGGTCCGGGCGCAGGGCGCCCCCTGGCGGGCCCGGAGCGCTCCCCGCACCGTCCGGGACACGGGGAAACGGCGGCTCCTGGGGCCCTGGGAGCGGCCACGGGAGCTCCGGTAGGGCCGGAATGCCGAGCACTGCCCGCCCGTAGCCGGGGAGAGGGAAGGCAGGAAGGAAGGAAGGAAGGAAGGAAGGAAGGCAGGAAGGAAGGAAGGAAGGAAGGAAGGAAGGAAGGAAGGAAGGAAGGAAGGAAGGAAGGAAGGCAGGAAGGAAGGCAGGAAGGAAGGCAGGAAGGAAGGCAGGAAGGAAGGCAGGAAGGAAGGCAGGAAGGAAGGAAGGAAGGAAGGAAGGAAGGAAGGAAGGAAGGAAGGAAGGAAGGAAGGAAGGAAGGAAGGAAGGAAGGAAGGAAGGAAGGAAGGAAGGAAGGAAGGAAGGAAGGAAGGAAGGAAGGAAGGAAGGAAGGAAGGAAGGAAGGAAGGAAGGATCCATCTAACCGTTTGGAATACCTTTGAGCATGCACTGCACAAATCTGCCCTGGCACACGCAGAGCTCTGGACTTGGATGTGCTCACATGTGCATAGGGGTCAACAATCTCTACTTCTAAACATTTAAATGCCTTGATCAAATCTACCTGATTTTTCTTGCTACTTCGTTTTAGAGACACCCACTTGGCAATTTGAAGAGAAACATTTTTTAATCTGAATCAAACTGCCCAGGAGTCTTTCCTCCTCCTGAGCACTTGGGGTTATAAATAGAGGGAGAATTTGTACAGAACCAGTCACACAACATTTTTGGCTGCAACAGACGTGGTGTTTCATGTACCTTCCACACATCTTGGGGATGGGGGTCTCAGCAATTAAGAGTTTGCAGAAATATTCTGCAACCATATTCTGCAGTTATTAACAACTGTTTCTTCTTCCTGCTCTCGTTAACAGCTTAAAGCACCTGGCAAAGAAAAGGTCGTTGGGAATTTTCCAAAGAAATGCCGTTTCTCTGGGAATATCCCTCAACTCTGGGGTAAAATGTACAGAGGAAAAAAAAAAACAGACAGACAGAAAATAGTTTCTGTTCAGAAAACAGCCAATAACCCCCTAACTCAGGCTCCTGCCTGAGACCTGGGCTAAAGCTCTGGGCTAAATGTGTGCAGCTCTTACATGAAAAGCCAAAGGTGAAAAGTTCTTATAGAAGACCCCAGTGCATTTCTCCATCTCAGTGAAGATTTTATTTAGATATGAGTCACCAAAATAATTCTGTACTGAAGCTCCTACTCTTTTCCATCCATCTTTCACTGCTTTGGTAATTATGAGGTCCTAATCCCTTTGGAGTCCCTCAGGGCAAACAATTCACGGTAGAAAGCCAAGCAAGGACAAGAAATCAAACCAGCCTCTGGTTAACTTAAAAGAAATTCCCACTTTGCAATTCTTTACTACAAAACAAACAAACAAAACCCTGCAGTGTTCTAAAAGAGCATTTTTCTATCTCTGTTATTTAAGGTCCATAGATTTCTCGTTTATCTATGTATTTTATTTATTCCCCCTCCCCAGCAATATCTGGATGTTAAAGACTGGTATTGACCATTCCCCCCTTGCCCACTGGTGATGGAGCTGAGTGGATTTTGCTGCAGTCTTTATTTCTGTTTCTAGACTTTCACTCGTAGCATTCCATTGTAAACAGATAATTATTATTTCATTAGTGTTGCAATTCAGAATTAATTGGCTAATTTACACATGGATCAATTGTATAAATGTGATGTTTGTGATAGGTGCTTGATATGATTTAAAGTAATTGTTTATTTTCGGGTTTTGGCTGTATTGTATTGCAAAGTGATTTATCTCCTTATTTATCCTGTCTCAGCACTGCCTCTTCTTTTTCATTATTTTTCTAAAGAGCTACACTCCTGCTAGGCTGGAGCATGAACCTGTGTGCTATGATTCCGTGGTGTCCCACTGCTAGGAGCTCCAAAAAGGCTTGCAGCCTGCTGAGGAGGGTGTGCAGAGCACAGCAGCCCTGTTTCCCTGGCAGGAATTACCCACTGCAGCCCCCGTTTCACCCAAATTCCTGCCCCATCTTTGTCTGCCACCCCTGAGTGTCCCCACTGTAAACACAGGTGACAAACTTTGGGTCGCCTTGGGTTCAGCTTTCTCTTTTCCATCCTGAGGAAAGGGCAGGGCTGAGTTCCCTGGTCCCTTTATTTGTCCAAGTGGGAGCTCTCCTGAAGAAGTTTGCACATCTGGGCTTCCAGAGACTGTGGGGAAGCAGAATTCCAGGCAGGCACTGCTTGATTCCATGTCTGACATGAAACATACCCCCACAGGAGAGTGCTGAGCCACCTCCTGCATCAGAGTTTGGATGTCCAGAGGGAGAAGGAAGAAAGGAGAAGATATTTTACAGTTTGCCCCACACACAATCACTCCTTTCCCAGGCAATCAAAGTGAATCCTTCCACCATCAGATTTTAGAGCTCCTGTCACACTGTCCAGGCATATAAACAGAATTTTGTGAATGCCAAAGATTAACTGCTGTAGAGTCTGAGCTGTTCTCAATGGGTCTCCATTTCCTATTGCAAATCCTTTCATATTACCAGGGCCTTTTAAAAAATCTGAGTTTTCAGCATTTCTCTGTCAGTCTTTCAAGTGCTCCTTCTGAAATGCATGGCTGGAAACAAACAGAGCTCAGCCAGAGGAGGGATGCTGCTTTCTCATCAAAAGGAATGTCTCTTGTGGGATGGATTTGATAAGGATGTTCTATTCAAGACTGGAAAAACTACAAGGGAGTTTTGCTTGGAAGCCTGTCTCAGGTTTCCCCAGGCTGAGTGGATCAGGGTGTATGACATGTGTGTGGGTTGAGAGGTATTTTGGAACAGTTAAAGTTGTTCCCTTATTATGCCTTACAATGGCATTTTTGTGCCTTTAAATGGAAGGCTTTGTTAGTCTCTGTTTTCCAGTGGCTTCCTGGCAAGCTGAGAGTCCTCCCTGACAAATATTAGAATCTCCCAGTGCTTCAAGAAAGCAGGTTGTTCAATTTATCAGACTTTTATTTCTGAGGCTCAGCACAGTGCTGTGTCTGACTCACAGAGGTGGCATTTTCATCAGAAAAGGGGAGAAATTTCTGGGTTGTGATGTTTCTGTGAAACAAGTGCTGCTGCAAATTCCCTGTAATTTGGAGTAAATCTGCAGGGACAGAACTGATGAGGTGATCCAAGCACAGTGTTTGTCTCACAGAGCCCTACACAGGCACTCTAGAGAATGTGATAAGACTCTCTGATCTCATCACAAACTCATACCACATATCCTTTGCTTTTGTCACTTTGTCTTGCCCACCAGAATAATTTCTAGAAGGTTTCATCACCCTGGCATTAGTCATGTGGGCACAATTTATCACTTCCACAGGTGAACTCACCCAGTGGAGGTCAGCTAAATACACTGGAGGAAATCCTTTGTGAGAAGTGTCACTGGAGGATTTGAAGGCAGAGCATGTGCTGTTCTTTAACATCTTATCCAAACATAAACTTCAGCTCATCTTTCAAAATCTGTCAGGACAGAGGCACCCAAAGAAAAATGAAAAGATGGTGGCTTTGCAGCTCTATCTCTGAAGCCCAGTGCTTTTATAGCTGGTTGTAAACTCTGAATCATGTAAAAAGGTAAAAACACCCAAAAATCAAAACCGGGACTATATAAACATCAGGATTGGTGAAATCCCAAATAAGCAGATGTGGCTATATACAGGTCATTTATTAAATCCACAAGGGAATCCTGTCACCACACCTGAAAAGTGCTGAGTATTTCCAGCTCCTCCTGAAGCAGAAAATTGCTGCAGGGCTCTGTGGTGGCTGTGGCTAGAAAAGAGGTGTTCAGAGCCACACTCAGCCTTCAGCTCTCAGATCCAAGCTGTCCATTTGCAGAGAGCCAACAGAGAGCAGAGCAGATCCAATGCTTGCGTGCAGGGCAGCTGGATAATGTGCAGTTTTAGGAGTTCTTAAATAATCATTGATTTCAAAAGTGTTACAGCCCATTGACTCAAAAACCAGCTGCTTCTAGAGCCTCTTGTGTTCCCATCACAGATCCTTGGCAATTGTAGGAGAGTTATTCTGGATGTTCCTACTGAATGTGAGCTGTGCCTTGAATTTCATGCAAAGATCCTCAGATCACCCCAATTTCCCTACTAATGTTTGCTGTACCTGGCATGGCAGCCTGAACCAGCTTGTTCTGAGTCAGCAAATCCCCAAAATAGCTGGCGCTTTTGCCAAATAAATGAATGATGGGGTTGTTTTGTGCTTCCACAAGAACTTCTTTGTCAAAACCTTATTAATGACTTATTAATGACTCTGGCAGTGCCCAGGGAAGGCTGCTCCTCAGGGAAGCTCGGTGAATCCCAGGAATCCCAGGGAGCCAGAGTGATGCACACACCACAGGGGGCTCCTCCTCCCTCTTTGGCTGCAGAATCTCCAGCGTTTCTTGTCTTCAGGTAATCAGAGTTTAAGTTCTCCCATTGCTCCCATGGTGCACAGACTCTGTTCTACCTGTTCTACAGAGAAAATAATGGGTTTGGGCTTCTTTCTGCACAACCTTCCTGTAAATTCCAGGGAAAACTTTATCCTAGACAACAAAGTTGCTTTTTTTCTAAATATATTAATATAAGTGCACAACTTCACATTATAAAAACAAAGAATCAGAGGCAAAAAAACCTGCATAAATTTCAGACCATCCTACTTTGAGCCACAGCTTTACATTGAAGTTTTTCTTCATTTGTTGATGGTTTTGTTGTTTTGATTTGTTTGTTTTTTGTTTTTTTTTTTTACACTGCTGCTTTTTTGAAATTATACCATTGAAGAATTGGAGATCTTTAGAAAAGCAAGTGTTATACAGAAAAAGTTTTCAATGCATTTTGGTTAAACATTAGGAATACACATCAGAAACTCATCCACAATAAACCTGGTGGAAGCAGTGCTGGTGGGGAGCAGCAGAAGGATTTTGAATGCAGGTTGTGCCAAACTTCTGACACCATCACAGCCATCGTAGTTACCCCTTTTTTTTGGACAAGAGAAGATTCCCTTTGGAATTGAGACACAGGCACCCAACCAGTTCAGAGTGGTGGCTTGAAAGTCCTTCCTCATATGAAGGTATGAAAAGCAGCCATGAAGCACTGAGAAAACACAATCAAGAGTGATTTTTTTCCCACATAATTTTACATTAGCAGATTTTTGGCTTGTCATTAAGGATCTGTAAATAATATCAGAAAAAAAGGAAAAAAAAAAGCCCAAACCAAAATGATCAAAAGGGACTGTGTACAGTTAAACACCTTGTTCAAGGTGGCAGAGCAAATAATAATAAAATATTATGTATGACAGAAAGTGGAAGACTTCCAGCTGGGTATATGCATGAAATGCAACACATTTAAATAATGTTGGGTATCTCCAGAGCAATAGAATTGTCAAAATAACAAAAATAACAAAAATAACAAATAACAAAATAAACAAACAAAATAACAATTTTTACATAGAAATAAACATTATCTGTTTCTCCTCAGCAGCCTGATGTGTATCCTTGCTGTGTGCTGTCATTCCCACAGCGTGACATCTAACTCATGTGTACAATGAAAAAAAACCCTCACCACGTAACAAAACCCACCCAGACCACATGTAACCTTAAATATTCCAGTCAGGAGAATCCTGTACAGTGCACATCACGAGAGGTTTGTTATGGATTGCTGTGCTGGAGAGCTGCAGGGGGGTGAAGAATGGAGGAAATGCAAAAAGACTCGAGGGCCAACGTGTGAATGACACCTCTGCTGTTTGTTTGTTTGTTTGTTTGTTCTTTGGCAGCCAGGGCTGCTCCGAGGGAGAGGATGAGGCGCTGTCTCCCCAGTCAGAGATCCTGATTTGATTCTGCTGTAAAGCACTGAAAGTGATCAGAGCCCTGATCAGGATTTCCAGATGCCCTTGAGAATGCCCTTCACCTTCACGATGAGGCTCTGAAACGATAATAATGATAAGCTATTGATCGGAATGCTTGGCAGCAGCGTGACACGCAGGGGTATTGATAAGCAGCGCTGATATTTTCAGGTGACAAACAAGGATTGGAGGGGGGGGGATTAGTTTAAATATCTCCAGCTGGGAAACTCTGAAGTGATATTGGCCACCAAAAGGTCTCTGCTTTTCGCCTTTCCATCTGAAGCAGCGGAGATTAATTTCTGGAATTATTGTACTACTGTAATACTGTAGTAAATACAAATCCAGCAGAGTGTGGATGGACGGAGCGCTGGACGCTCCCCGCTCGCCCTTCAGCACCACGGGCAGCGCCGGAGCGCCTTCCCGCGGGTCTGGGAGCGGGGATCCTGCTGTAAGAGCTCCCAACAAACACATAATTAACTGCATCTAAACCCTGAGATTACAAGTTAGATCCTTTAATTAATCCTAAATCCAGAGGACCCTTTGTCTGGGTTCCCTGAACCTTCTCGGACAAATTCAAGGGAATTACGTCTTGGGTTATTTTAATATCAAAGAATTTCATAAGAATTCATAGGAATTTTTTTTCCCTTTCCTACAGTGTTGATGCATTGCCCTGTTTATCCCCCAGCTGGTGTTTTTTGTACTTCTCAGGGATATATCAAAGTTTATGCAGTATGTGTAACTCGGGGGAGATGGAAAAGGCATTGACAATATTAATTGTTTCATAAATAGCGTCAGATAGGATATGCTTTTTATAACCTTGGTTTAAACCCTGTTAGTGAAAAACCAATACCCTGCCATTTGTTTATACTTTTCTTGGCGTACAGGGCAGATATATTAGAGAGAATGAAGCCAATAAAAGGTTACAGGCAGCCTTTTCCACTCTCAACTTTTAGGCATGGCCCCTTTTTCAAAAGAAAACTGTCTTTTATTTTGGAACATTATAACCATTCCACCTGTCTGTAAAAATGAATGAAGAACCAGAAATTACAAAGGACCAAATAGAAAGGACCCTTTTTGCTTTTAGGTGAGCACTTCTTCACACAAGCAATTCCACAGGCTCCACCACGAGCAATTCCATGCCTCCCACGCTGAGGGAGGGCTCCACCAGCCAGCCCAGCAGTGTGGGGGTCTCTGGGGCAAAGCTGCCTCGGAGAAAAAGGCTCAGCATGGGGAAAAACCCCGCTTTTCTTTGTGTTCTTATTTGGATGAAAGAAATTCATCACAGAACAAGTCCTGAGGGTGGAAAGAGGAACTGCGAACAATCGCAAAGGCAGCACACGACTGAAAGTTTCAGGCAAGGAAAACACTCTGCAAATTAATTACTGGAGGTCTTGCAGAAGTTTTTAATCCAAGCAATGGTAAAAGAGACTCCTGAAAAAAACCCCTTTGCACTGCAAGAATTTTGCTCCTTTTATTTCCTTTATTCAGCATTTTAGTCCCTGCAGGAAGGGACAAGGAGATAGGTTATGGTGAGTTTACCTGGTAGGGTGTGGTGGGTTTGCCTCTGCTTTCATTTTAAAGTATTTAAAGTGTTCAAAATGTTTTAATCATGTTCTATGCAGTGTCACATGCAAAAGAAACACAACCCTTGCACATCTTTAAAGGAGAATTTCAGTGCTGTCATGTTCTGCTCTGTTAATATGACAGTTTTGGAAGATATGTAGCATAGCAGCAGCTAACTGAGGGCTGGAACATTGGAAATCAAGAGAGGAAAGAAGGAAGAAAATGCCATTCAATATTGCTGGAAATTCCATAGAAATTCCAATGAAAATGTGCTGTGCACAGTTTTTGTTTATTTATTTTTTTTTTCATAGCACAGAATGGCCCCACTGCAGCCTCGAGTCCCTTCTGCAGGATGCCCAGGGCAGCAGTTATCCTTGGGATGGGCACTCCCTGGGTTTTCCCTGGGTCTGTGCACAAGGAATGGGAAGTTTGACGCCCTGGTTTTCAGAGCAGCTCTGCATGGATCATCTCCTGCAACTTCAGGAACTTTCTGTGCAGAATCAAAGGTCAGGCCCTGTGGCAAAGCCATAAAATTCCTCACCAGAGGGAACACCAAGGCATGGTCCTTTCTCTCATGAGAAGAGGAGGCTTTGCTCAGCAATCACTTTTATTCCAGACCTATTTGTTGCTCAGGCTACGATGAATCAGGAGTATCAGATGCTGACTTCTTCAGCATCTCTCAGACCCAGAACCCAGAAGGTTTTTAGGAACACGCTCCAGAAAAGTAGAAACCTGCTGAAAAGCAGAGGAAGAAAAGCCAGAGGTACCTGTGGAGGCACAGGGTGTCCAAGCCAGGCAGAGATCAGATTTTTCCTTTGCCTCCCAGCCTCTGCACGCCCAGACTCCAGCAGTACCTGGGGAGGACGGGCAAGTACCTAGAGAAGTAAAGAAAGCAGCAAGAATAAAGAAAGCAGCAAGAATAAATTCTGCCTGCAAGGTGCTCCCACTTTTTGCCCGCAGCTGATTGGAGCTTAGTCCTGTGGTGAGGGAAATGTTGTGTTTGGGACAAGAAGAGAAAGAACCACCAGAGTCCTCCACCCTGACTCCTCCTGTGATCTGGTCAGAGGGAAGAGCATTGGGGTAAGGAAAAGTACATTTTAAAGAGCCACGTTTCACCCCTTTTTCCAGCACAACTCTTTCCAGTAGCTCTGGAAGGCCAACAGAGACAAGAAAGGAGAATTTCGCCCCCTCAGTGCAAAAGCAGATGTGACAGCTGGCGGGCTCTGTGCAAATCTTTACCTAAATCGTGTTAATCTCACTGTTAAACTCCAATCTCAGGGCTTGGAGAGCACAGTGCAGCCCACCCATGGCACCAGGGCTGACCCAGCACCAGCCTTTGGCCGCTGCCCACATGTGCTGAGCTGGTCTGAAACACCACAACCAAATCCCATTTCCAGCCACGTGTGTGCTTTGCCTTGCTCCCCAGCCTGCCCATTCTAATGGCTTGCAATTAAATCAAAGCCTTCCTCACGCTCTGGGGCTCCCTGGGCGAGGCTGTGGCTTTAATTTCACCCTTCTCACAGCAGCAGCAGGCTCCAGGATTCTGGCTCACGTGCTGTGGGAAGTAATGGTGATCCAAAAAAGCAAACGGAGGTGGGCACTGAAGGAGAAATCACTTATGCAAATAGAAATATTTTCGATAATGATCAACAGCATGAGAAAGAATATAGGAAAAATTACATTAGGCAGAGGAGTTTCATTTTTAAAATGTTCCCTAAGTGCTAGAAATCTTCCCATCTTCATTTTTCCCTTTAAACTCTGTCATTTGTACAGCCTATTAACCTTTAACTTTATGACTATCCTAACGTGAAATACTGGCAGCATTTAAGTCTGAGAATACTGGAGAGCTACCTTTCTGGTTGGCAACAGAGGTGAAGCACTTTCTTTTAAATCAGTCATTTTTAATATCAGTCATATACACACACAGCATCAGAGACACTATTTTTAGATTCACGTGCTGGTGTTACTTATAATAAATGCCTACAAACCCCAGAGATCTTACAGAGCCCTTCTTGTCTGTCCTCTCTCAGTTCATCTCCCTAATTGTAGCCTTCAATTCTGCTCAGAAGTAGAGGAGAAAATTAAATCAAATCACTTCCTTCAAACTCCCTCTTTCCTGCTCTTAAAAAAGACAATGTAAAATTAATTATTTTTGTTTACAAGAGCGGCTGGGGAGTTGAGCTGAGGCTGAAACTTTGCTGCGTGAGGCCCTGAACCAGTTTTTCCAGCCTTTTCTGCCCTGCAGAGCTGGTGTGGGGCAGGTGAGGAGGGGTGATTGAGTGACTTCCAAAAGGTGCTGGGGTGGGGAGAGCTGGGGCTGCATCGATTCCACCTGGGGCAGGGATGGCACAGCTTCAGCACCAGCCTGGGAGGTTTTAATTGTTCCCATTCATTCAAACACAGGAGTGACAAGGGCTGCTCAGACCTGAGGACAGGAAGCTCTGCTGTTTGTAGCTGAATCTCAGTGATTAAACAGCAGCCAGGGATGAGGGGGGATGATCTTTTGGGAATTCTCTACTGGAATTTGAAAAGGAAAGAAGTCTTAGAACTTTGGGCTTGTGAGTTGAGCATGAGTCCATAAAATGAAATATTTAAAGATTAGGTCAAAAACATAAATATTCTTGTTAATGATATTTTATTAATCAATAACTCCTTAAAAGGTCTTATAAATAAAAGTCTTGTAACCTTCTGAACCATACTATAGCAATGTAAACTGAACCCACCATTCCTACCTATGTAAAAAAATAAGAAAATAAATCACATCATCAAAAAAACCTCAGGAGTCTCCTCTCTAACTTATTCAAAATTCCATCCAAAGTGCCCACAGGAATCTGCTGGCTCTCCTCTCTGTCAGTGGGGGCATGGGGCATCACTGAGGCCTGGGAGAGCTTCCAGAAAGAGCTCCCAGCTGGAAAGAACAGCCAAAGCTGTTACACTGATGGAGAGAAAGAGAAAAGAGAAAACATTGCCTCAGAGCTGAACCACCAGGATTTACTGACACAAATCCTTCCCCTCTTCCTCTGCTCTCTCAGACTCAGGAAACCTTGGAGCAGCCCAGCAGGGAGCCCTGGAGCAGCACTCAAAGCCAGATTTCCAGGCAGAGCACAGTGCCTCTGTCCTTAATCACAAAACAGCCAGCCCCAAGGTGTGGTGGTGCTCACAGGGGTTCCAGGATGAGGGAAGAGATGTGAATCTTGACTCCATGTTTCAGAAGGCTGATTTATTATTTTATGATATCTATTCTATTAAAAGAAAATCATATACTAAAACTATACTAAAAGAATGGAAGAAAGGATTTCATCAGAAGGCTTGGAAGGAATAGAAAGGAATGGAATGATAACAAAATCTTGTGACTGACCAGAGAGTCTGAGCCAGCTGACTGTGATTGGCCATTAATTAGAAACAACCACATGAGCCCAATCCCAGATGCCCCTGTTGCATTCCACAGCAGCAGATAACCATTGGTTACATTTTGTTCCTGAGGCCTCTCAGCTTCTCAGGAGAAGAATCCTGGCAAAAAGGACTTTTCATAAAATGTGTCTGTGACACCAAGGAGCAGGAGCACAGTGGCCGGGGCTGCCCAGCCCTTCCCTGCACACCTTGGGATGGGCAGAGGAAGCCCAGGGCTGCCCAAATGTCCCCCTTTGTCACCTGCAGGCCTCGGTGCTCCCTTCCAGGGTGAAGGACATGGGCGGTGCTGGTGCTGCAGCTGTGACAAAGGTTTGAACCAGCAGGTTTTGCTCTGATGCAAACTCGCTTCTGAGAGTTTCTCTTAGGGGATTTTCTGCTCTCAGCACTGCTTCCCTCAGCCTGAGAAAGCTCTGGCTTCTTCCCCCCCTCACTGGAGCTGCACTCTTGCTTTTGGGCAAAAATGATCAGACACCAGCCCAGGCTGAGCAGGAGCTCTGGCAAAATTTTTGGCCACGGATCAAATTCAAGCAGGGAAAAGAAATATGTGGGACAGCTAAAGACTTGAGCAGCCCTTGGCCAAGGGAGGAAAACCAGAGCTAGGCTTGCCCTTGCATCCTGTGTGTCCTACAGCTCTGCAGCCTGTCCTTTCTACTCCTTTGAGGGGATTCCTGAGGGGGAATTTATGTTTATGTTGGTGTCTGGGTTTTCCAGCAGCCTCTGCCCAAAGCATTGATGGAATGGAGCTCAGGAGCCAGCCCAGCTCCTGCAGGGACAGCTGGCATGTGCCACCACACCCAGCACACCCTGTCACCCCTGTCACCCCCTGCTCTCACCCAGGGACCTGAGGAAAGCCCCCAAACCCTCAGCACATTCAGTCACCTCCCCTTGGAGCTGCTTCTCCAGACTCCAGCTGGGTTTTTAGAGACAGGATCAGTTCAGGAGTGCTCCTGGGCCCTGTAGGTTTTAATGCAGCAATCAGAGGTTTAAAACTTAGCCTGTGTTTAATTGCTGCTCTGAATAACAGCAGCAGGATCTGGTGCTCACATTCCTCACTGCCCCAGTGCTGGGACAGAAACGTGGCACCAGCCTCACAGCAAGATTTGGGCATTTCTCCCAAACCACAAATCAGATGATCCCAAATTCTTCTTTTTTTAATTTTAGAAGTAGGTATATATTATTGTCTCTACTTTTTATTAAGAGATAGGACTAATGTTGGGTTAAGAATGATTTATTGCTCAGATAAACATCAGTTTCAGAGGATTTTAAAGGAATAAGTAGTTAGTTATAGCTCAAGAGCAGTCACAAGCTTTTTGTTATAGGATAATATATAACTATCTAATCTAATGAATAGATGCTACAAATTTATTTTTGTTTTCTTGACTTGTCACTTTTACTTAATTTTGTTGTACTGTGGATACTTTTGATCAATGGGTTTTTGTCTGACATGCACACGTTTCCATTATAATTTTAAACTTTTAACTTACTCTATATAGCTATTCTTACAATATAAACCCTTCACCATCTTATCAGTACAGTTTCTCACTTACTTAAGGCATATTTTTTCTTACAACAATAGAAACACAAGTTTATGATTTTTCTGCTTAATGTCTGTGTTTTATTTTTACATCAATCTAAGTTTCTTTTAAGGCTGTAGATCAAACTCTTCAGTATCTGCAGAAGTTTCTGTTTTCTGATCCCCACAGGTACAGTTTCCTAAAAGGAAGGTAAGCACAAATGAATTTGGAAGGGAAACTATGTAAAGCTGCTTGTTAATTTAGCTCCCACTCTCAGGGATTTCATTTTTGGCATTTTCCTAAAGTTTTCATCTCTCCTAGTCTTGTTTTATGGTTAGCATAGGGCCAGCCTGAAAGATAATATATTGTGACTGTTATATTATTTATTTCAAAGCCAAGTTATTGATTATTGCAGGCTGAAAATGACAAATGGCATCTGAGAAAGGCACGGTCAGCGAGTTCTATTAAAGAAATGATAGTATTGCTCATGGATTGTTAAAAGGTTCAGTTTAGATACTTTATAGGTTTATATCCATCACTATTAAATGACCAAATGATGAAAAATATGAGTCACAGGGACAATTTCTTTCTGTTACAGTTTTACGTTTAAGCAGTTAGCAAAATAAGAGAAAATTTTTGTGCTAAAGGGTTTGTGCACCCAGACCTTGTAATCTGGGACTGAGCTTGATTATTTGAAAGGCAATGATTCAATACAGGTGACTGGGGCACACTGGAGTGGCTCAAATCCTCCCTGTGCAGTGCTGGTGCAGAAATGCTGGGGATGGGATGCGATGGGATGGGATGGGATGCGATGGGATGGGATGGGATGGGATGCGATGGGATGCGATGGGATGGGATGGGATGGGATGGGATGGGATGGGATGGGATGGGATGGGATGCGATGGGATGGGATGGGATGCGATGGGATGGGATGGGATTGGATGGGATGGGATGGGATGGGATGCGATGGGATGGGATGCGATGGGATGCGATGGGATGCGATGGGATGCAGATCCAGGAAGGCAGGAGGGGTGAGGGGGGTGCATTGTGTTACACCCCCCAAAAAGGACGCCCCAGAGCTTCCTCTTGGGGCCCAGTCCCAGGGCCAGGCTCAGGGAAATTCTCATTTTCCCAGCATGATTCCACCAGGCAGGGCAGAGGAGTTTGGGGTGGGTCACTCTGGAGGAACAAACAGACATTGATGAGCAGGAACCAATCCCACCCCAGGGCATCCTGGTGTCCCTGATGTCCCTGATGTCCTCCATTCCCTTTCCTAAAGAGAGCCAGAGTAGGATTTAGCCTGTTTTCCCCATATTTAACTCCTCAAGCTCAAGCTGGAGGCCAGCATTACTTTTTTTGTTTGCCACAGGTAGGAAAGCCTCTCTTCTCACTCGTATTCTCTCGGAGCCATCTGCTCAGAACACTTTCAAAACGAGGGCAATTAGAGATAAGAGCTAATAACACTCCAACCTGCACGCTGGGAAATGCCATTTAATCACTATTGCCTTGGCTGGCAGATCAGGAGCAGCCTCAGACTGGACCAGGGTGATAAAGCTCCCATGCAGGCTCAAATGAAGAGCCCAGCTGCAGTGTTTGCCACCGTGAATTGTAGCTGCAAGACCTGGAATCTGGCCTAAAGAGCTGATATAAATCCAGCAGAATAAATCTTTCCCTACTGCCTGTGGTTTCACACTGCCTTAACTCAACTCTTTTACCTAATCTCTGACCTTCCTTTGTAATTTTTCATGTTTCCCAGGTAAAGCTCGGGGTGCTCGTGGGCTGAGGCTGAGCCAGCAGGGCTGGGGAGTTCAGGTTTTCTCCTGGGGGAGATGAGCAGGGCTGTGCAGGGTGTGCTGGTGGGAAACCTTTGGCAGTGCTCTGCACTCAATTTCCCTGTGGCAGGAGCATCACTTGGTTTCCTTCTCCTGCATCCTGTGGCAGAAAGGAGCTCTCCCAACTGCTACAGGGAAAATGCCCAGCTCCAGAGCCAGGGGGATTGGCCACAGTCCCTGGCAGGTGCAGCAGGACAATGTTGTGAGGGTCCTCAGGATGAGGTGGGAGATGAGAATTTGACTCCAAGTTCTCAGAAGGCTATTATATTATATTAATTATATTGTATTATATTGTATTGTATTATATCGTATTGTATTATATTGTATTGTATTGTATTATATTATATTGCACTATATTGTATTATATTGTATTATATTATAGAACTATACTAAAGAAAGAGAAAGGATACTTCAGAAGGCTAAACAAGAATGAGTAATAAAAACCCCTGACAGACTCAGAGTCCGACACAGGTGGCTGTGATTGGTCATTAATTAAAAACAATTCACATGCTGGGTAAGCAATCCTCCAAATCACATTCCAGAGGAGTAAAACATGGAGAAGCTGAGGCTTCTCACCTTGCCAGGAGAAGAAATCCTGGCAAAGGGATTTTTCAGAAAATATCACAGTGACAGGGCAGGATCCAAGTGCAACAACCCATCCCCAAATGACCATCCTGCTACGTGCCTGTAAATTAAAAGATGCCAACAACAGAAAGGGAAGGGTGATTTTAATTCCAACACAAATCTCCCCCTCAGCAGGCAGTCTTACCCACCAGGTTTGATCTTACAGCAAATATTTTCAACTGATCTACCTTTCAAACCCAGGAATTAATAAGGGAAGTGGTGGCTTCAGCTGAATTACAAACTTTTTTCAATATTTAAAAGCAGCACTAATATCTCCTAGCTAGCACCAATCCACAAAGAAAGCAACGGCTGCTTGCAGTCCACGTGCTGTGACACAGGATTTGCAATCTCTGAGCAGGCAGGAAAAGAAGAAAAACCTGCCCATTTTATCCTTCTCTGTTTGGCAAACCCGTTTTGCCATGATG